>NC_053024.1:107794225-107866174 GCF_003073215.2 Triticum urartu | reverse complement strand
TCCAAATAGAAAATTTGGGAAGTTACAAACCTACCCCCCTTAAGATGAATCTCGCCCTCGAGATTCGGGTTGGCTAGAGAATAGGTGTGGGTGGTCTTTGAGAAGATCATCCTCTCGTTCCCAGCTGGCTTCATCCTCGGTATGGTGGCTCCACTGAACTTTGCAAAACTTGATAACCTTGCTGCGGGTGACTCGGCTGGCAAATTTGAGAATCCTGACTGGCTTCTCCTCGTAGGTCAGATCACTGTCCAACTGAATCGCCTCCAACTTGTAGGCAACTTCTCCCATACGTTCCAAAATTCGATACGGTCCTACAACTCTCGGCGCTAGCTTTCCCTTAACTCCAAAACATTTCACTCCTCGAAGGGGTGACACTCGCAGATATGCTCTATCTCCAATTTCATAGGTTATTTCCTTGCGTTTTGAATCTGCATAACTCTTCTGCCTTGACTGATCTATCTTCAGTCTATCTCTGATCAACTTAACTTTCTCTTGAAACTCTTTGATCAAATCTGGTCCAAACAACTGTCGGTCCCCGACTTCATCCCACATCAACGGTGTTCTGCACCTTCGTCCGTACAGGGCTTCGAACGGTGCCATCTTCAAACTGGCTTGGTAGCCTTTGTTCTATGAGAACTCTTCATAGGGCAAATTGTCATCCCAAATTGATCCATAATCTAGTGCACGAGCTCTCAACATATCCTCCAGAATCCGGTTGACTCTCTCGGCCTGTCCATCCGTCTGTGGGTGGAATGTTGTACTGAACTCCAATCTCGTTCCCAAAGTCTGGTGTAGCTGATGCCAAAACTTTGAAGTAAACTGTGTCCCTCTATCCGGTACAATTGTCCTCGAAACTTCATGCAGACATACGATCCTGGTCATATAAATCTTGGCCAACTTTGCACTTGTATAGGTGGTTTCCACTGGGATAAAGTGAGCTACTTTGGTCAAACGATCAACTACTACCCATATAGAATCATATCCTGATTTGGTTCTGGGTAATTCGGTGATAAAATCTATGCCAAGTTTATCCCACTTCCATTCGGGTATCGGCATAGGATGTAACAATCGTGCTAGCTTTTGGTGCTCAGCCTTCACTCTCTGACATACATCACATACGGCTACATACTCGGCAATATCCTTCTTCATACCAGTCCACGAGAAACGTTCCTTCAAATCCAAATACATCTTGGTGTTTCTAGGGTGTATCGAGTATGGTGAGTCATGAGCCTCCTGAAGTATTAACTTCCTGATCTCTGTGTTATTGGGAACATAAACACGGTCCTCGAACCATAAGGTGTCATGCTCATCCTCATGAAAACCTTTGGCCTTTCCTTCGCTCATTCTCTCTTTTATCTCGGCAACCTCTTTGTCATCCTTTTGAGCTTCCCGAATATTTTCTAACAACGTATATTTCACTTCTATTGTTGCAACAAAACCTATAGGAACAATCTCCAATCGAAGTTCCCTGAGATCCACTGCTAACTCCTTTGCTAATCCCGTGCTCACTAGGGTATTAGCATAACTCTTCCAGCTCAAGGCATCTGCTATGACATTGGCCGTGCCTGGATGACAGTGAAGCTTCATGTCATAATCCTTTACGAGCTCCAACCATCTCCTTTGCCTAAGGTTCAGCTCCTTCTGTGTGAAAATGTACTTCAAACTCTTATGATCCGTGTACACATCACAATGATTTCCAATAAGGTAATGCCTCCATGTCTTCAACGCATGTACTACGGCAGCCAACTCCAAATCATGCATGGCATAATTCACTTCGTGCGGTTTTAGTTGTCGCGAGGCATACGAGACAACCCTTCTGTCCTGCATAAGCACACTTCCAAGTCCTAAGTGAGAGGCATCGCAATACACTTGGAACTCCTTGCGTATATCCGGCAGAATCAGCAATGGGGCTATAGTCAAACGTTTCTTTAACTCCTGAAAACTTGCTTCGCATTCTTATGTCCATTTAAATTTGGTATCCTTCTCCAATAACTCCGTCATTGGCTTCACAATTTTGGAAAAATTTCAATGAATCTCCGATAGTATGCTGCGAGTCCAAGAAAACTGCGGATCTCGCTAACTGAAGTGGGTGCCAACCATTCAGTGACTGACTGAACCTTGGTCAGATATACTGCTACACCTTCTCCTAATATAACATGTCCAAGGAATCCAACATCCTGCAGCCAAAAGTCACATTTGCTGAACTTGGCATACAACTAGTGTTACCTGAGTTTCTCGAGAACTAAACGCGAATGCTCTTCGTGCTCCTCCTCGTTCTTCGAGTATACCATTATATCATCAATGAACACCACAACGAACTTATCCAAATATTCCATGAACACTTTGTTCATCATGCTCATGAAGTAGGCAGGGGTGTTAGTCAATCCAAGCGACATGATCGTATATTCATACAACCCGTACCGTGTGGTGAATGCTGTCTTTGGTATGTCCTTCTCTCGTATCTTCAGGTGGTGATATCCAGATCGCAGATTGATCTTTCAAAACACCTTAGCTCCTTGCAGCTGGTCGAACAAATCATTGATCATCGGCAGTGGGTATTTATTCTTGATCATCACCTCATTTAACGCACGATAATCAACAACCATTCTTAGGGACTTATCTTTCTTGTCGACCAAAAGCACTGGGCTCCCCACGGTGATGAGCTTCGTCGAATGTAACCTTTCTCCAGTAACGCCTTGATCTGTTTCTTAATCTCCTCCAGATCATTTGCGGGCATCTAGTATGGTCTCTCCGATATAGGCCCGGTGCCTAGCAATAACTCTATCAAAAACTCGATGTCTCGATCCGGTGGCATACCCGGTAACTCCTTTGGAAAAACATCCAGGTAATCCTTGACTACAGGCACTTCCTCCTGAACAACTCCCGTGAGGGTATTTAATTGGCTGCTCCTTGGTGCATGCCTAGATACATACTTGATCCTTTTTCCCTCGGGGTGGTGAGACAAATTAACTTACTAGCACAGTCAATGCTTCCTCCATACTTTGACATCCAGTCCATTCCTAATATCACATCCAATCCTTGTGACTCCAAGATTATTAGGTAGGACGGCAAAACATGGCTACCAATGGTTAAGGGTGTCTGGTCGCACCATCGACTAGCCATATACTCTACTCTAGGTGAACTTACTAACAGATGGGTCCTAAGGGTTTGGGTTGGTAATTTAAACTTATCCACGAATTCCCTTGATATGTATGAATACGATGCACCAGTATCAAAAAGAACAAGGGCGGTAAAAGACTTAACCAAAAAATTACCAATAACCGCGTCTGGCTGCTCTTCAACCTCCTCCACGTTGACTTGGTTCACTTCTCCTTTGTTGAATGGATTGGGCTTCTTTCTAGCGCTCCCATTGCCGTTTCCATTCTTCGCTTCAGGGCACTCCGTGGCATAGTGTCCAGTCTTCTCGCACTTGAAACAAGTAACGTGGCTTAGGTCTCTCTTTGCGGGTGTGGCTGGATTGGAGCGGTTCTGATTGTTCCTTGCTCCATTCCCATTCCCATTCCTTGGGCCAGTATGATTATGATTACTTCCTCCATTATGGGTGTGGCCTCCATGGTTATGAACAAGTCCTCCCGAGTTTGGATTAGGCGAGGCTTCTGTTGAGCTCCTGAATTATACCTTCCTTGTCCATACTTCCTCTTACGGCTCTCAATCTGCTGCTGCTTCCCTTCAATCATAAGAGCCTTATCTACCAACTCCTGGTAGTTGTTGAATGTTGCCACCATCAACTGCATGCTCATCTCATCATTCAGCCCTTCCATAAACTTATCCTGCTTTGCGGCATATGTGGCCACATCATCAGGGGCATAACGAGATAACTTGCTAAACTCATCCGCGTACTGAGCCAGAGTATGGTTCCCCTGTCGTAGGTTGCGAAACTCACACTTCTTCATACTCATAGCTCCAATTGAGACATGGGCTGTACGGAAAGCTTGTTGAAACTAATCCCATGTAACAGTGGCTATAGGGTAGGTGACGGTGTAATTCTCCCACCATGAGGCTGCTGGTCCATCCAACTGATGTGCGGCAAAACACACCTTCTTAGCATCAGTACATCCTGCAGTGGTTAACTCCCTTCCAATCATGCGGAGCCAATCATCTGCTACTATGGGCTCGATGCTACTGGAAAACACCGGCGGTTGCAACTTCAAAAAATGGGCTAAGTTGTCAACTGGTGGTGGTGGCGGTGGATTGATGTTGTGTTTATTGTTGTTACCTTGGTTCTGAACTAACAAGTGCATCAGGGTATTCTGCTGCTGGATCAACTGAGTGAGCTCCGGTGGGATGGTAAATCCGGGGTCACGTCTCGGAGGCATCTGATGGGTTTAGAGGGGAGAGATTAGAATAGAATGAGGTCTAATGAGAAAACACTACCCATATGCACATGAGACAAACACAAAGATTTCACTCAATCAAACAAGCACGGGCATACAATCGATCTAACTATCATTACAAAAGTGCTTGGACTATACTATTTACATGGTGGAATACTACTACTGATGTGGTGGTCTACTAAAAATATTCTTCGATTGAAGACTCCATGATGTCTGCTCTAGCTTCATCTTCATAATCATCATCACTATTGTCGGGGTCCGAGTAGGTGTTGTCGATGATGATGTAGTCCTCCGGGCAAATCTCATTGGGTTCTTCGTCTTCTCCTCCTGGTGCGGGGTCTCCCTGGAATACTGCTAGCTTCATTTTTAGGTTGGCATTCTTATCCACTATTATGGCGATTTCCTCCTCATAATATTCATGAGTAGCCTTGAGTTCTTCCTCCAATTCCAAGATCCTAGTCATTGCTTTCTTCAGATCCATCATTCCAGCACACATCTGGTTCTCCTAGCGACGAATATGTTGGTTTAAATCCTGGATGAAAGCTGCAATTGATCTATCCTTCCTGGTGCTGATCATCTCCCATTGTTCATCTCGCCGCCCACAAATCTGATAGATAGTATCCTTAAGCTCCTTATGATAAACTTCTCCAATGCGTCCCATGGTAATGTGAGCTGCCATACTCTTTCCTAGACTCACGGTTGGTGCATCGAAGGAAAACTCTATGGGCTTAGTGACTGGCGTGAACGTCCTTCCTGGAACTTGAACTTGAATCATCCATCGCTCCTCTTCTAGTAAAGTGGCGCTGTAAGTCCCGGTGAAGCTTGGTATTCCAATGTTCAGATACCTAGTGACTTCCTTCAAGTGTCGTCCAAAAGGTGCTTCTTCATCTGGTTGTGCAAACTTGTTCCTTGCGTCCGCCATACAAAAGAGTAGAAAATTGAGAGGCATCATAAATGAGAAGAGAATGGTGATCTAGGGCTTTAGCTTAGTGGTCGTGTCCTACACTCAGCGTGTGCTCTGATACCATCTTGTAGCGACCCGACCTCAAACGGTTAAGTCTCTATGCTTAAGTATCATCCCTGGATCGGTAATGCTGACACACACAGTACTCGAGGATTTATAATAGAGTTGCAATCACACACTTATTACATTGAATGTCTCAAAAAAGAACTTATTACAATAAATATGGCTTAAGGCCATCTAATACGATAACAGCGAAGGCTTGGAAGATTAAAGTGAGTCCATCACTCCAACGCATAGCTGAGCTGCACGGCAACGACCTAACGAACCTTACTCCTCGTCTGAAAAAGTCTCAACATAATACGTTGCAGCCCGAAAACGGGTCAGCACATGGAATATGCTGGCAAAGTAACACAGTAGAGCAAGAACAAAATAATGCTATCACTACATGCATATTTGGCTGGTGGAAAGCTCTATGGTTACAGTTTTCGAAAAGCCAATTTTTTCCTACAACAAAGGAATAATTTTATTTAACTATCATGGTAGTTTGAAACATCATTGAAGAGGTTCCTCAACTCAATCCCAATTAAAATAATTAACCAACCCAACAATATTATTTTAGAGTGATGAGATACTTATGATACTCAAGTACTAGATACTCAAGATGTCCATAACCGGGGACACGGCTAACCATATTAGTTTATACACTCTGCAGAGGTTTGCGCACTTTTCCCCACAAGACACGATTCTCCTTCGTTGGATTTCTTGCACTACATGGTGTTTGAGAAACGGATGACCGAGACACAGTCTTTCAGAAGCATTAACCCCTTACTCCGGGCAGAACAACCAAACCTCCATCTCTACTTGCTGATCTACCTCTTCGGGAGCTTCACGCAACTTACTCAACTAATGTTAGAGCCCATAATAGCTTGTGGCTGCACATGAAGTTTTCTAGCATGAAAATATCTCAGTTCCCTTTGAGCCTGGGTGCGGACCATAGGATTCACAGGGTACTCCAGATATCCTGGACAACATGGTGGATTCCCCAGGTGCCCAACAAACAATCCACCTAGATGTGTATTCAAAGTTGCCACCTTAAGTTGAACCGTTAATTAACAATCTCACATCTGTCATAGATTCACCTCACCCAAAACCACGTCTACGAACATAGCATAGCAATATAAGCAATTCGTAGAAGTAACTCCCAAGGGTTTGATAATAACAGGGTAATAGGTTCTACCTCATCAACTACTTCCCAACCCACATGTTAAATCACAACCTAACCATGCAATGTTTGAGGATTGGAACTAATGCATAAAAACTGGGTGATAAAGGGGTATGATCAAAGTGTTACTTGCCTTGCTGATGATCCGCAAAACCTAGGGATCGTAGTAGCACGTTCGCACTCCGGGTGTTCTATCACAAACAAACAAAAGCATACATAAGAATCAAGCTAAAGAAACACGAGGAAATCTCAATAAGAAGATCTAACCAGAAAGCTTCAACTTAGGAACTCCAGTTTGCAAAAAGAATCAAATCAAAACGGAGAACGAAACTCAAACGCGAAAGAAACAAGATCTATTTGCTAATCTGGACTAAGGTCAAATTTTACAGTAGCAAAACTTGTTCAAGTTGGTTAAACAGAAAGAGGGTTTCGAGACGAAGATCTAGGCGCTTGAATCGCCTGATTCCGACAAATGAGCGAAAAGATAAACTAAAACAAAATCGGATCGAAATCGTGATTGAAAATAATCGCGGAAAATCCGAGAAAAAGAAAACTGACGAACAGGAGAACGAACGAGCGTTCGTTGTCTGTTACTAACGAGCGAACTCCGTTCATTAAAACGAACGTACGGACCAACGTCCGCAATGTTACTGAACCGCGAAAAACCGGTGAACCGATCTTTCCAAAAAACTAGGGTTTCTAAAAAAACCAAACCGGGTTTTTTTTAAAACGGAACGGCTACCTCTGGCGAGTTCGGCGGCGGGCGGCTCCGGCGAGCGGTGGAGGGGCAACGCGGTGCACGGCGGCAGCGAGGGCAGCGGCGGCGCGGGACAGCGGCGGCAACGGCAAACGACGACGACGACGGCAGCGCAAGGCGGTGGGGCGGCAGCTTGCGGCGGCGGGTGGCTCAGGTAGGCAGTGGGGCGGCTCGGGCTCCAGGGGGGGAGGCGCGGCTTATAAGGAGGGGGGCGACGACTTGGGGAAGGGGGCAAGGCGCGGGAGTCCCGGCCGGACTCCGCTACGCGGCGGCGGTGGCGCTATCAGTCTCCCAAGCGGAGACGAGGCGCGGGCGGCTTGGGCCGGCTCGGCTGGGCTTCGGCCCAGTCGGGCGCTAGAATTTTTTTAAAATAATTCCGCCGAACTAAAAAAATCCTAGAAAATAAAATAAAAATCTAAAAATGCCAAAACAAATTTTCATCGTCTAAATAAAATATTTAGAACATGATGAACATTTTATTGGCCCTAAAATGCAACTTTGAAAAACGTGCAATTCGGACGCGCCCGCTGCCGAGCTCGGCTCACCGCAGCCGTAGCCCCTGTAACTGCACGCCGCGTCGCCCTACTACTGCTCTTAGCGCTGCAGCTGCTCCTTATGACGCGCCGCCGTGGTCATGTACCTGCTGCCACGCGCGCACCGCAGCAGCGCCTGCCGTCTGCTCGCGCCGCCCGACGCCGCTCCCTTGCGTCGGCGGCCCGACGCCTTCCCCTTGCGCCCGCCCGCTTCGCACCTTGGTCGGCCCCGGCGTCGCGCGCTTGCTGTGTACATGGGCTGCTCGCTTGCGTCGCGGCGTTCATGCACTGCATCGCTCACGCCCCGCCACAACCAATGCTCTGCTTTACTATACTGCTAGTACTGTACCTATGCTAGGTAGCTTTTCGACTATTACATCGAGTAACCCCCTCGGCAGCCCCTAAACTCCGGCTAAACAACTACTAACAGGACTAAAAGAATTATGGGGAGGTAGTACACTTGACAATGCTCAAATGTTTCCATTGGACCAAATCCATTTAGTAATAGATTAAATTCGATGAAAATCACAATATGTTATCTTTTGTTCACAGAAAACAAAACTATGTGTGTGTGTGTGTATTATGTGTGTGTCGTGGCCGGTCGGCTCTCCGTTAGCTAATTAGTACTCCTACTAGTTAGTCTAATCAGTGGTTAGATATAGTGCAAATGACAGGTGGACCCCCCCTCTAAATATTCATTTAAAAGAAAATGCAAGATGTGTGTGAATGACACCTGGGCCCCATCTACAGTTTAACCAGTCAATAGTCAAACAGTTGACTGTTGACAACACTGTTGACTGAGTCAACAGGGACCCCTGGACCCACTATCAGCCTCTGGTGGCCCTGCTGTGTGCACTCTGTTGGGTGCGCATAGCAATTTCCCCTTTTAATTTGAATTAATAATAAATTCGGAAAATTGTTTAAATCTTTATAAATTCATATAAAATAATCCATAACTCAGATGAAATTTTTTTATATATGAAAGTTGCTTAGAACGACGAGACGAATCAGGATACGCAGTCCGTTCATCTGCCACACGTCCTCTAGCATAGCGAACACACAACTTTCCCTCTTCGGTTCATCTATCTGAAAATGCAAAACACCGGGAATACTTTTCTGAATGTTTCCCCCTTTTGCCGGCATCAGCTATCCCTACGTTAGATCACCCCTGGCACCGCGTATTGCCTTGTTATATTTGTGATGCTTTGTTTGCTTCGTATTTACTGTTTCTTCCCCCTCTTCTCTCCGGTAGACTCCGAGACCGATGTTGATGCCCCTGTGATCGACTACGTCGATGACGACCCCTCCTTGCCAAAGGAACCAGGCAAGCAAACCCTACTTGAGCATTCCAATATCGCCCATTTCTTTCCCTCTCATGCTTGCATTGGAACTGCTACTGCTTTCTGTATGATCCTACTCTGATGCATAGCCTGTTGTTGTTACTTGCTTTCATACCTTACCTGCTTATCATAAACTGCTTAGTATAGGTTGGTTAGAGATCCAACAGTGACCCCACCTTGTCGCAATTGCCTCGCTTTATGTCCGCTGACTCCTGATGAGACCTCTGTAGTGTAGTTATTTGGTCATGGTCTTCGAGGGTGATTTCCTCCTTAACCACTTCCGATACGGCTCTGTCGTGCAACCCCTCAAGTGTGAACCTCGAGGGTGGATCCTCTTACATTCACCTTGATGATTACATCGAGTGGAACTCACCGGGGGTGATTCCTCAGGTTTTCCCCTTGGTGCTAGACACACAGTTACTATGGTTACTTTGACTTTACACTAGACCATGTTACTAAAGACAGGTCGGCCCTAAGGGGTACCCACGCGATCTTAATAGCGAGTGATGTTGAGTCAGGTTGACCTAGAAGGTGCCTGCGAGATACTTACAAGGCGTGGCCGGGCATTCTTAGCCCTTGCCGCAAGTACTCGAGACGGGGCGACGGGGTCACATCTTTCGTGAGTCTCTGCTTGTTACCGCGCGTTCCTAATCCACAACGATTTGGATATTTGATCCGAGGGGCCTCTGGCCTGATAGCACTAACCATCACATGGGCATAGTATGGGCGTTCTGCCTCGTATACATCAGCCAAAGCTTAATACACGTCAGCGACTGAGTGGCGCGCGCGGGGTTAGACTGTGTAAGCTCTTGCCTTGTTTCAGGCGGTAGCTAGGTCTGCTCACCGACCGCGTACGCAACGTGCAGGAGTTCCCGGGGAGATGGCCCATGACCCTAGGGACATATGCTTAGTGTGGCGTGCTGACCTCTCTATTAAGCCTAGGTCGGGTTGCGGCGTATTGTTTAGCCGAGGCTGGGCATGAACCAGGAAAGTGTGTCCGGCCGGAGTTAATCGAGCGCGGTGAGTAAGTTGGTGCACCCCTGCAGGGAAGAAAACATCTATCGATAGCCTGTCCTACGGTAACGGACACTTGGAGTTGTATCCCGATCGATACAACTAGAACTGGATACTTGAGATGAGTAATGGATATGAGAAATGGATAGTATGGCTGTGGGATTGCTTTCTCGCAGGGAGTCGAGAAAGGATCTCTGGCCGAGGTTGATAACACTACCTACTTTACATTATGTTGTTCTGTACTCTTCTATATGCTGCAAGATGCTTGAAGATGCTAGTCTTCGATATGCTAGGCTTTCCCCTTCTCTTCTGGCATTCTGCAGTTTAGTCCATAGATATAGCCCATTTCCTTTGATACAGATGCATACTTAGTTTAGATCTGATGTAAGTCTTGCGAGTACTTTGGATGAGTACTCATGGTTGCTTTTCTACCTCTTTTTCCCATATACCCAATTGTTGCGACCAGATGACAGATCCCAGGAGCCAGACGACGCCACTAATGATTACTACTACCCCGAGGGTGCCTACTACTACATGACGACCACTGACAACCTGGAGTAGTTAGGAGGCTCCTAGGCAGGAGGCCTTGCCTTTTTGATCGATGTTGCTTTCGTGCTAGCCTTCTTAAGGCAAACTTGTCTAACTTATGTCTGTACTCAGATATTGTGGCTTCCGCTGACTCTTGTGTATTCGAGCCCTCGAGGCCCCTGGCTTGTAATATAAAGCTTGTATTATTTTAATTTGTTTCTAGAGTTGTGTTGTGATATATTCCCGTGAGTCCTTGATCTTGATCGTACACATTTGCGTGTATGATTAGTGTACGGTCAAATCGGGGGTGTCACAAGTTGGTATCAGAGCCGACTGCCTGTAGGTAGCCCAATTCCAACTCTTTGGCCGAAGTTGAGTCTAGTCACTGAAAAACTTTTACTAACATGGTTGTGTGTCTTACGGGCCCACGTCGCCATTGGGTGGTATTAGGATCTTTTATTCCTCAACTATATTCTGCGACTCTGATCTCTCTTCTATTCGGGTTAAATGATTTTGCTAAAATCTAACTTTAGGTTGTCGAAAATATTTTCTCCCGGAGAGCCCCTTCAGTCCAGATGATCCCTTGCTGCTTCAGAAGATTTCAAAGTTACTCTCCGATATTTCCCCGAAACCCTTGTGCCCTTCGCCGTTGCAATTCCATATTACTGATAAATCCCTCTAGATAAGTACATACACCTATCGTTCATATTGTCATCCCCAGTTGATCTTGTTATTACAAGATGCCTTGTAATACTTTCGGGTATTTCGAGAATCCATTGTGCCTGCTATGTTGCAGCTCCTTTTCCACATGAACACGTTTACGAATAATTCCTCACAATTACCGGGGATTCGTTCATCCCCAATTGTTTAGGTTTTTCACAAAAGTCTTCGAAATACCATTCGATCTTCCGAAAATCCTCAGCAGCCTATTGTTGTTGAACTTCTTGTTTGCTTGCATTATGGTTAATTCCATATTTCTAATAATATTCATTGACATCCTCTGCCACTATCGTTTCGAGTCCCTTGATCCAATATGTCGCGAATGCTCGTAATCCTCAATCAGATCCTAGCATTCATCCTTGAGGCTCAGACGTCACTCCAAACATGAGCTTATTCTTGTCAAATCAAACCTTGATTGATTGTCGATCTATATCGATTCAACTCAATTATCTTTTGATCACAACCTCTGCTTCTGATCTTCTGATTTAAAAATCATAATTCCTTTGTATTCAAGCTTTGAAGTTATCCAGTTATATCTGTAACCCAATGCCTTTGCATTCTTTCTTCTTCTGGGTGAGTATCGATACTCACCTCAGATATTTTATGGACCGCCATATCCTTTGTTGAATTATTATCCAACAATGTCCTTCATATTCATTAAACTTGTGAGTTCTTCCCTAACACATAATGCCTTTGGTAAATTCTATCATCTGCTTTTGTGAACCATGCTGTGCTTTCGAGCTGGTATATTTTAATCCTGAAGTTAGTGGTATATATTCCTAAGATACCCCTACGGGTTGAACCTATGCCTTCCCTAATCCGTGTGAACTCGAAAGAGATGTGAGTCATACTCTTCTGGTGCTTCACCAAATAAATCTAAGCACTACAAATTCTTGGAAAACAAGGAGTGAATGAAAGGTTATGCAGTGAAGAAGTGGGAGTCGACCTTGAACCTTTGTGTTCATGCCCATGGACTCGATGTAGAACTTATCATGGAAGCTGCTCGTAAAAATATTTACCCCTTGTTATAAGTTCATCTTGTATCGGTGGTTTGAACATTCATAATCATGGTTCCAACAATAGTTTCTCCTTAATTCCATTTCTCGGACAAGTTAAAATACTTGTCTCCTGCAAGTCATTTCACATGTCCAACCTCCAATTTGATCTACCTTCAAGTATTGCCTCTTGTTATCTTGAGGATATCGAGTCATTGCACTACCTCTTGTAAATTCTTAACTGGAGTGATACACCATCACATCATTCCTAGACTGATCGGATATATCATTATCCTACTAATTTTAACTGTGCTACCTGGTCCTTATTCCTGGAGCACAACTTTTTGACGATGAGCGAAGCTTATGTCGATCTTCCTCATCTTATCATTCCACCTTGAACAACAAGCTTGAATCCGAGCTTGTGTTGTATACGTGGTTCCAATAGCCTTTGCTTCATCATTCCTTTTGCTCGATGTCGTTGCTGCTTGATGGCATCTTCATAGAGCCTCTCAACAAAATTTGTCGTGATCACCATCAATATACTGCCTTGTTCTAAGATATCAATCGAATTCTTGAGGAGAAATACCATCCTTGCCCATCGATGATTCGTGTTGTCATCGACACTATCCTTGACTTCTTGCCAATACAGACTTGGTCATGTTTTGACTCTATCTTACTTTCCTTGACATTCTTGGAATTGTTCCTTTGTACTTGTTGTGACCTTCAGATTCAATATTTCTTGAAACACCATGTTAATGTTACCTCGAAGCATGATTGTGGTACACCGATCAACAACAAGAACATTGGAAGTGCATTGCCAAATGTTTCTTGCTCTATTATCCAAACACCGTTGTATGGATAACATTATGAATTCCCTTGCCCCTTTATCCAAATGGTGATGTACTTGTTGATCTAACATGTATATCATGCTCTACTTTTCCTTGGGAAAAGATACACTCCTAAATCTTGTGTATAAACACATTTTCCTTTCCATTGGTTTGCTTAACCTTTATTGTGATCTATATATGTTATAAGCAGAAATAATTCCCTGCTTATGGAAACACCTCGATTTACAACTCTTTCAGTGTGACCCTGTTACTATTGCTGACGACATCCTGGTAACCCCCAATGGACGAGAACTTTGCCTATTGGTCTGCCTCGCTCAACGAGCAGGAAAATGGTTCTCTTCGTCCCTCACCCTTGGTACCAACGTTGTTGCCAACATAACTAACAGGCTATCCTCTGACATGCCTTGCTACACTGACCGTGCAATATGTCGGCGTCCTTCCTACTTTCAAACCACATGGTGGGCCCGTAACCCACAGTTCCACAGGATCTAAACCTGACTCATGTACCTCCTTGATTCCGAAGTATCCTTTTCACTTGCCTTCGTATATATTTCATGAGCCACCTTCCTAGTGATCTATTCTAGTATCAAACACAATAATATTGTTGTTGTTGCATTGAACCCCTTTCACCTTTTGATTAGGCATCGAATGATTGCCTTCTCGTTAAAACTTCTCATGGTACCTTCATACTTTTCTCTTGATGTCTTATTAAGTTTCAACTCGAGAGATACTTCTGCCTCATTCCCTGAATTGTTCACCAGATAAGTAACCCCATAAGGACCAGTTCTCTCGAAGTTACTCTTTACTTCCCCACTTAAATCTCGGGACGAGATTTCTTGTAGTGGAAGAGATTTGTAACGCCCCAGTGTCATGCTACACTAATCCCCTATTAATGGTGCCACATCATCACCCTTACGGTTGCTAATCCTCACTTGCATTCAAACACTGCTCAAATTCAAATTAAAGTCCAAATTCAAATTTATCAAACATGCAAACTAAAATGTTCATAGGGTGGAAAATAATCCTTGGATATTTGTCATGTTGGAACCAACCTCTTCTGAATTCCCAAAATGCCCCTAGGAATTAATGTTTGATCCAGGAGCAATTAAATTGGCCTTTTCAGTTTCTAAAAATGGTTAGGCAACTCCTTTTGACCCCAAACTTTTTGTTCCATCTCAATATATTGTGTTAGATTTATGTGCCAAGTTTTGTTCAAAACAAAACTCATTTGATACAAAAAGGAAATGCAAAAGAAAAGGAGAAATTGGAAAACAAGAAATAAAATAAAAAGAGGAGGGCCTATTCTACTGGGCAATTTGGCCCAACCAGCCAAATGGCTAGCACAGGCGCCCCTCCCCATCTCCCTGTTCCTACTTCCCCATGTGGAGTCGGGTTGACCTAGAAGGTGCCCGCGAGATACTTACGAGGCGTGGCCAGATATTCTTAGCCCTTGCCGCAAGTACTCGAGACGGGGCGACGGGGTCACATCTTTCGTGAGTCTCTGCTTGTTACCACGCGTTCCTAATCCACGACGATTTGGATATTTGATCCGAGGGGCTTCTGGCCTGATAGCACTAACCATCACGTGGGCATAGTATGGGCGTTCTGCGTCGTATACATCAGCCGAAGCTTAATAGACGTCAGCGACTGAGCGGCACGTGCCGGGTTGGACTGCGTAAGCTCCTACCTTGTTGAAGGAGGTAGCTAGGTCTGCTCACCGGTCACGTATGCAACGTGCAGGAGTTCCCGGGGAGATGGCCCATGACCCTAGGGACATATGCTTAGTGTGGCGTGCTGACCTCTCTATTAAGCCTAGGTCGGGTTGCGGCGTATTGTTTAGCCGAGGCTGGGCATGAACCAGGAAAGTGTGTCCGGCCGGAGTTAATCGAGCGCGGTGAGTAAGTTGGTGCACCCCTGCAGGGAAGAAAACATCTATCGATAGCCTGTCCTACGGTAACGGACACTTGGAGTTGTATCCCGATCGATACAACTAGAACTGGATACTTGAGATGAGTAATGGATATGAGAAATGGATAGTATGGCTCTGGGATTGCTTGCTCGCAGGGAGTCGAGAAAGGTTCTTTGGACGAGGTTGATAACACTACCTACTTTACATTATGTTGATCTGTACTCTTCTATATGCTGCAAGATGCTTGAAGATGCTAGTCTTCGATAGGCTAGGCTTTCCCCTTCTCTTCTGGCATTCTGCAGTTTAGTCCACAGATACAGCCCATTTCCTTTGATACAGATGCATACTTAGTTTAGGTCTGATGTAAGTCTTGCTGGTACTTTGGATGAGTACTCACGGTTGCTTTGCTACCTCTTTTTCCCATATATCTGATTGTTGCAACCAGATGATAGATCCCAGGAGCTAGACGACACCACTGATGATTACTACTACCCCGAGGGTGCCTACTACTACGTGACGACCACTGACGACCTGGAGTAGTTAGGAGGCTCCCAGGCAGGAGGCCTTTGACTTTTCGATCGATGTTGCTTTTGTGCTAGCCTTCTTAAGGCAAACTTGTCTAACTTATGTCTGTACTCAGATATTGTGGCTTCCGCTGACTCTTGTGTATTCGAGCTTACATATTCGAGCCCTCGAGGCCCCTGGCTTGTAATATAAAGCTTGTGTTATTTTAATTTGTGTCTAGAGTTGTGTTGTGATATCTTCCCGTGAGTCCTTGATCTTGATCGTACACATTTGCATGTATGATTAGTGTACGGTCAAATCGGGGGCGTCACAAGCATCAACATGAACATCATCATTAACATTATCACTAGGTTCATGTTCATTACCAGATTGTGTTTCAACATCAGAAATAGAAATATCATTGGGATTCTCAGGTGTGTCAACAATAGGTTCACTAGAAGCACGCAAAGTCCTATCATTTTTCTTTTTCTTCCTCTTAGAAGGACTAGGTGCATCTATATTAGCTCTCTGAGAATCTTGCTCAATTCTCTTGGGGTGGCCCTCAGGATACAAAGGTTCCTGAGTCATTTTACCTCCTCTAGTCATAACTCTAACAGATTATCATTCTTCTAATTATTTAATTCATAGAGTAAATAATTTTGAGCCTTAAGTACTTGTTCTACTTGAGTGGTAACCATAGAAGCATGTTTACTAATAAGTTTAAGTTCACCTTTAACTCTAGACATATAATCACTCAAGTGTTCAAGCATATCATCATTGTGTTTTAATTGTCTACCAACATAGGCATTGAAGTTTTCTTGTTTAACCATAAAGTCATCAAACTCATCTAAGCATTTACTAGCAATCTTAGTGAATGGAATTTCACATTTATCAAATCTATAGAGATAATTTACCTATACTACCTGTGTCGGGTTATCAAGACCATGTATTTCTTCAATAGGTGGTAAATTCTTAACATCTTCAGCTTTAATACCTTTTTCTTTCATAGATTTCTTTGCCTCTTGCATATATTCAGGACTGAGAAATTGAATACCCCCTTTTCTTCGGAGTTGACTTAGGAGTTGGTTCAGGAAGTGTCCAATTGTTTTCATTAGTCAACATATTATTCAATAGCAATTCAGCTTGATCAACAGTTATTTCCCTGAAAACTCAACCAGCACAACTATCTAGGTAATCTCTAGAAGCATCGGTTATTCCATTATAAAAGATATCAAGTATTTCATTTTTCTTAAGAGGATGATCAGGCAAAGCATTAAGTAATCAGAGAAGCCTCCCCCAAGCTTGTGGGAGACTCTCTTCTTCAATTTGCACAAAATTATATATTTCCCTTAAGGCAGCTTTTTTCTTATGAGCGAGGAAATATGTAGTAGAGAAATAATAAATCATATCCTGGCGACTACGCACACAACCAGGATCAAGATAATTAAACCATGTTTTAGCATCACCCTTTAATGACAACGAAAATAACTTAAGGGTAAAGTAATAGCGATTTTTCTCATCATGAGTAAACAGGGTGGCTATATCATTTAGTTTAGTAAGATGTGCCACAATAGTTTCAGATTCATAGCCATAAAAGGATTAGATTCAACCAAAGTAATTAACTCAGGGTCGATAGAGAAATCATAATCCTTATCAGTAATAAAGATATAGGTGAAGTAGCAAAAGCAGGGTCATATTTCATTCTAGCATTCAAAGACTTTTCTTTAAGCTTAGCTAATAATTTCTTAAGAGCGGATCTACCATTGCAAGCTAAGAAGTCTCTAGCAGTTTCTTCATCCATAACATAACCCTCAGGAACAACAGGCAATTCATATCTAGGGGGAGAATCTTCATCATCACTTTCATCAATATTACCAGTTTCAATAATTTCATTCTCTCTAACCCTAGCAAGTTTTTCATCAAGAAATTCACCTACTGGCACAGTAGTATCAAGCATAAGAAGTAGTTTCATCATAAGTATCATGCAAAGCAGAAGTGGCATCATCAATAACATGCGACATATCAGAATGAATAGCATGTGTAGGTGTCGCAAGTTTACTCAAAACAGAAGGTGAATCAAGTGCAGAGCTAGATGGCAGATCCTTACCTCCCGTCGTAGTTGAGGGAAAAATAGTTCTTTGATCTATCAAGTTCTTCAAAGAATAGAGCTATGCTCCTCGGCAACGGTGCCAAAAAATAGTCTTGATAACCCACAAGTATAGGGGATCACAACTGTTTTCGAGGGTAGAGTATTCAACCCAAATTTATTGATTCGACACAAGGGGGCCAAAGAATATTCTCAAGTATTAGCAGCTGAGTTTTCAATTCAACCACACCTGGAAACTTAATATCTGCAGCAAGGTATTTAGTAGCAAAGTAATATGATAGTAGTGATAACGGTGGCAAAAGTAATATATTTGGTTTTATAGTGATTGTAACAGTAGCAATGGAAAAGTAAATAAGTGAAGAACAATATATGAAAACCTCGTAGGCAATGGATCGGTGATGGATAATTATGTCGCATGCGATTATTCATGCAATAGATATAACATAGGGTGACACAGAACTAGCTCTAGTTCATCAATGTAATGTAGGCATGTATTCCAGATATCATACGTGCTTATGGAAAAGAACTTGCATGACATCTTTTGTCCTACCCTCCCGTGGCAGCGGCGTCCTATTGGAAACTAAGGGATATTAAGGCCTCCTTTTAATAGAGTACCGGACCAAAGCATTAACACATAGTGAATACATGAACTCCTCAAACTACGGTCATCACCGGTAAGTATCCCGATTATTGTCACTTCAGGGTTAATGGATCATAACACATAATATGTGACTATAGACTTGCAAGATAGGATCAAGAACTCACATATATTCATGAAAACATAATAGGTTCAGATCTGAAATCATGGCACTCGGGCCCTAGTGACAAGCATTAAGCATAGCAAAGTCATAGCAACATCAATCTCAGAACATAGTGGATACTAGGGACCAAATCCTAACAAAACTAACTCGATTACATGATAAATCTCATTCAACCCATCACCGTCCAGCAAGCCTACGATGGAATTACTCACGCACGACGGTGAGCATCATGAAATTAGTGATGGAGGAAGGTTGATGATGACGATGGCGACGGATTCCCCTCTCCGGAGCCCCGAACGGACTCCAGATCAGCCCTCCCGAGAGAGATTAGTGCTTGGCGGCGGCTCCGTATCGTAAAATGCGATGAATCCTTCTGCCTTATTTTTTATCCCCGAAAGTGAATATATGGAGTCAAGATGGACGTCGGTGGAGCATCAGGGGTCCCACGAGGCAGGGGGCACGCCGCCCACCCTCCTGGACAGGCTGTGGGCCCCCTGACATGGATTCTTCTTCCAGTATTTTTTATATAATTCCAAAAATAATCTCCGTTGATTTTCAGGTCATTCCGAGAACTTTTATTTCTGCACAAAAACAACATCATGGTAGTTTTGCTGAAAACAGCGTCAGTTCCGGGTTAGCTCCATTCAAATCATGCAAGTTAGAGTCCAAAACAAGGGCAAAAGTGTTTTGAAAAGTAGATACGACGGAGACGTATCAGCAATCACTATACCGCATTGTGGTTTTTGATGCGTTGGTAAGTACGATTCTTGCTCAGCCCGTAGCAGCCACGTAAAACTTGCAACAACAAAGTAGAGGGCGTATAACTTGTTTTTGCAGGGCATGTTGTGATGTGATATGGTCAAGACATGATGCTAAAATTTATTGTATGAGATGATCATGTTTTGTAACACGGTTATCGGCAACTGGTAGGAGCCATATGGTTGTCGCTTTATTGTATGAAATGCAATCACCATGTAATTGCTTTACTTTATCACTAAGCGGTAGCGATAGTCGTAGAAGCAAATAGTTGGCGAGACGACAATGATGCTTCGATGGAGATCAAGGTGTCAAGCCGGTGACGATGGTGATCATGATGGTGCTTTGGAGATGGAGATCAAAGGCACAAGATGATGATGGCCATATCATATCACTTATATTGATTGCACGTGATGTTTATCCCTTATGCATCTTATTTTTCTTAGTTCGGAGGTAACACTATAAGATGATCTCTCACTAAATTTCAAGGTACAAGTGTTCTCCCTGAGTATGCACCATTGCTATAGTTTGTCGTGCCGAGACACCACGTGATGATCGGGTGAGATAAGCTCTACGTTCACATACAACGGGTGCAAGCCAGTTTTGCACACGTAGAATACTCGAGTTAAACTTGATGAGCCTAGCATATGCAGATATGGCCTCGGAACACTGAGACCGAAAGGTCGAGCGTGAATCATATAGTAGATATGATCAACATAGTGATGTTCACCATTGAAAACTACTCCATCTCATATGATGATCGAACATGGTTTAGTTGATATGTATCACGTGATCACTTAGATGATTAGAGAGATATCTATCTAAGTGGGAGTTCTTAAGTAATTTGATTAATTGAACTTTAATTTATCATGAAATTAGTACCTGGTAGTATTTTGCATGTCTATGTTGTTGTAGATAGATGGCCTGTGTTGTTGTTCCGTTGAATTTTAATGCATTCCTGGAGAAAGCTAACTTGAAAGATGATGGTAGCAAGTACACGGATTGGGTCCATAACTTGAGGATTATCCTCATTGCTGCACAGAATAATTACGTCCTGGAAGCACCACTAGGTGACAAACCCGCTGCAGGAGCAACGCCAGATGTTATGAACACCTCGCAGAGTAAAGCTGATGACTACTCGATAGTTTAGTGTGCCATGCTTTATGGCTTAGAACCGGGACTTCAACGACGTTTCGAACGTCATGGAGTATACGAGATGTTCCAGGAGTTGAAGTTAATATTTCAAGCAAATGCCTGGACTGAGAGATATGAAGTCTCCAATAAGTTCTACAGCTTCAATATGGAGGAGAATAGTTCTGTCAGTGAACATATACTCAGAATGTCTGAGTACCACAACTACTTGACTCAGCTGGGAGTTAATATCCTGATGATAGTGTCATTGACAGAGTTCTTCAATCACTGCCACCAAGCTACAAGAGCTTCATGATGAACTATAATATGCAAGGGATGGATAAGACGATTCCTGAGCTCTTCCCAATGCTAAAGGCTGCGGAAGTCGAAATCAAGAAGGAGCATCAAGTGTTGATGGTCAACAAGACCACCAGTTTCAAGAAAAAGGGTAAAGGGAAGAAGGGGAACTTCAAGAAGAACAGCAAACCAGTTGTTCTAAAGTGAAGAAACCCAAGTCTGGACCTAAGCCTAAGACTGAGTGCTTCTATTGCAAAGGAACTGGTCATTGGAAGTGGAACTGCCCCAAGTATTTGGCGGAGAAGAAGGATGGCAAAGGGAAAGGTATATTTGATATACATGTTATTGATGTGTACCTTACTAATGCTCGCAGTAGTGCCTGAGTATTTGATACTGGTTCAGTTGCTAACATTTGCAACTCGAAACAGGGGCTACGAATTAAGCGAAGATTGGCTAAGGACGAGGTGACGATGCACGTGGGAAATGGTTCGAAAGTCGATGTGATCGCCGTCGGCACGCTACCTCTACATATACCTTTGGGATTAGTTTTAGACCTAAATAATTGTTATTTGGTGCC
The DNA here is from genome assembly GCF_003073215.2 of Triticum urartu. Classification (NCBI taxonomy): domain Eukaryota; kingdom Viridiplantae; phylum Streptophyta; class Magnoliopsida; order Poales; family Poaceae; genus Triticum; species Triticum urartu. The sequence continues at coordinate 107,844,856 of NC_053024.1, read as the reverse complement.
AACATTGAGCATGAACATTATATCTGGATCTTGTTTAATGCGAGACAATTATTCATTTAAATCAGAGAATAATGGTTGTTCTATTTATATGAGTAATATCTTTTATGGTCATGCACCCTAGATGAGTGGTCTATTTTTACTAAATCTTGATAGTAGTGATACACATTCATAGTATTGAAGCCAAAAGATGTAGAGTTGATAATGATAGTGCAACTTATTTGTGTCACTGCCATTTAGGTCATATTGGTGTAAAGCGCACGAAGAAACTCCATTCTGATGGACTTTTGGAATCACTTGATTATAAATCACCTGGTACTTGCGAACCATGCCTCATGGGCAACATGACTAAAACTCCGTTCTCTGGAACAACGGAGCGAGCAACAGAGTTATTGGAAATCATACATACTGATGTATGTGGTCCAATGAACATCGAAGCTCGTGGAGGATATCATTATTTTCTCACCTTCACACATGATTTAAGCAGATATGGGTATATCTACTTAATGAAACATAATTCCGAAAAATTTGAAAAGTTCAAAGAATTTTAGAGTGAAGTGGAAAATCATCGTAACAAGAAAATCAAGTTTCTATGATCTGATCGTGGAGGTGAATATTTGTGTTATGAGTTTGGACTTAATTTGAAACAATGCGGAATAGTTTCGCAACTCACGCCACCTGGAACACCACAACGTAATGGTGTGTCCGAACGTCGTAACCGCACTTCATTAGATATGGTGTGACATATGATGTCTGTCACTGATTTACCGCTACCGCATTGGGGTTATGCTTTAGAGATGGCTGCATTCACGATAAATAGGGCACATCAAAATCCGTTGAGACGACACCTTATGAACTATGGTTTCACAAGAAACCCAAGTTGTCATTTCTTAAAGCTTGGGGCTGCGATGATTATGTGAAGAAGCTTCAACCTGATAAGCTCGAACCCAAATCGGAGAAATGTGTCTTCATAGGATAACCAAAGGAGACTGTTGGGTACACCTTCTATCACAGATCCGAAGGCAAGTCATTCGTTGCTAAGAATGGATCCTTTCTAGAGAAGGAGTTTCTCTCGAAAGAAGTGAGTGGGAGGAAAGTAGAACTTGATGAAGTAATTGTACCTGCTCCCTTATTGGAAAGCAGTTCATCACTGAAATCAGTTCCAGTGATTCCTACACCAGTAAGTGAGGAAGCTAATGATGATGATCATGAAACTTCTTATCAAGTTACTACCGAACCTCGTAGGTCAACCAGAGAAAGATCCGCACCAGAGTGGCATGGTAATCCTGTTCTGGAGGTCATGTTACTTGACCATGACGAACCTACGAACTATGAGGAAAAGACGATTAGCCCAGATTCCGCAAAATGGCTTGAGGCCATGAAATCTGAGATGGGATCCATGTATGAGAACAAAGTATGGACTTTGGTTGACTTTCCCGATGATCGGCATGACATAGAGAATAAATGGATCTTCAGGAAGAAGACTGACGCTGACGGTAATATTACTATCTACAAAGCTCAACTTGTTGCAAAAGGTTTTTGACAAGTTCAAGGAGTTGACTATGATGAGACCTTCTACCCGTAGCGATGCTTAAGTCCGTCCAAATCATGTTAGCAATTGCCACATTTTATGATTATGAAATTTGGCAAATGGATGTCAAAATTACATTCCTTAATGGATATCTTAGAGAAGAGTTGTATATGATGCAACCAGAAGGTTTTGTCGATACGAAAGGTGCTAACAAAGTGTGCAAGCTCCAGCGATTCATTTATGGACTGGTGCAAGTCTCTCAGACTTGGAATATATGCTTTGGTAGTGTGATCAAAGCATATGGTTTTATACAGACTGTTGGAGAAGCCTGTATTTACATGAAAGTGAGTGGGAGCTCTATAGCATTTCTGATATTATATGTAGATGACATATTATTGATCAGAAATGATACTATATTTCTGAATAGCATAAAAGGATACTTGAATAAGAATTTTTCAATGAAAGACCTCGGTGAAGCTGCTTATATATTAGGCATCAAGTTCTATAGAGATAGATCAAGATGCTTAATTGGACTTTCACAAAGCACAGACCTTCATAAAGTTTTGAAGAAGTTCAAAATGGATCAAGCAAAGAAAGGGTTCTTTCCCGTATTACAAGGTGTGAAGTTGAGTCATGCTCAATGCCCGACCACTGCAGAAGATAGAGAGAAAATGAAAGGTGTTCCCTATGCTTCAGCCATAGGCTCTATCATATATGCAATGTTGTGTACCAGACCTGATGTATGCCTTGCTATCAGTTTAGCAGGGAGGTACCAAAGTAATCCAGGAGTGGATCACTGGACAGCGGTCAAGACCATCCTGAAATACCTGAAAAGGACTAAGGATATGTTTCTCGTATATGGAGGTGACAAAGAGCTTGTCGTAAACAGTTACGTCGATGCAAGCTTTGACACTGATCCGGATGACTCTAAGTCACAAACCGGATACGTATTTTTATTAAATGGTGGACCTTTCAGTTGGTGCAGTTCCAAGCAGAGCATCGTGGCGGGATCTACATGTGAAGCGGAATACATAACTGCTTCAGAAGCATAAGATGAAGGAGTCTGGATTAAGGAGTTCATATCCGATGTAGGTGTCATACCTAGTGCATCGGGTCCAATGAAAATCTTTTGTGACAATACTAGTGCAATTTCCTTGGCATAGGAATCCAGGTTTCACAAGAGAACCAAGCACATCAAGTGACGCTTCAATTCCATCCACGATCAAGTCAAGGAGGGAGACATAGAGATTTGCAAGATACATACGCATCTGAATGTTGCAGACCCATTCACTAAGCCTCTCTCATGAGAAAAACATGATCAACACTAAGACTCCATGGGTGTTAGAATCATTACAATGTAATCTAGATTATTGAGTCTAGTGCAAGTGGGAGACTGAAGGAAATATGCCCTAGAGGCAGTAATAAAGTTGTTATTTATATTTCCTTATATAATGATAAATGTTTATTATTCATTCTAGAATTGTATTAAGCGGAAACTTAGTACATGTGTGAATACATAGACAAACAGAGTGTCACTAGTTTGCATCTACTTGACTTGCTCGTTGAATCCATGATGGTCATGTTTCCTAACCATAGACATGAGTTGTCATTTGATTAACGGGATCACATCAGTGGAGAATGATGTGATTGACTTGACCCATCCGTTAGCTTAGCACAATGATCGTTTAGTTTGTTGCTATTGCTTTCTCCATAACTTATACATGTTCCTGGGACTATGAGATCATGTAAGTCAATCCCGAATACCGGAGGAACAATATGTGTGCTATCAAACGTCACAACGTAACTGGGTGATTATAAAGTGCTCTACAGGTGCCTCCGATGGTGTTTGTTGAGTTGGCATAGATCGAGATTATGACTTGTCACTCCGATTGTCGGAGAGGTGTCTCTGGGCCCTCTAGGTAATGCACAACAATGTAAGCCTTTCAAGCAATGTAGCTAATGAGTTAGTTATGGGATGTAGCATAACGGAACGAGTAAAGAGACTTGTCGATAACGAGATTGAACTAGTTATTGAGATACCGACGATCGAATCTCAGGCAAGTAACATACCGATGACAAAGGGAACAACGTATGTTGTTATGCGGTTTGACCGATAAAGATCTTGGTAGAATAGGCAGGAACCAATATGAGAATCCAGGTTCCGCTATAAGTTATTGACCGGGGACGTGTCTCGGTCATGTCTACATAGTTCACGAACTCGTAAGGTCCGCACGCTTAACGTTCGGTCACTATTATGAGTTTATGTGTTTTGATGTACCAAAGATAGTTCGGAGTCCTGGATATGATCACGGACATGATGAGGAGTCTCGAAATGGTCGAGACACAAAGATCGATATATTGGATGACTATATTTGGACGTCGGAATGGTTCCGTGTGAGTTTGGGCATATACTGGAGCACCAGGAGGTTACCGGAACCCCCCGGAAGGTATATGGGCCTTATTGGGCCATAGTGGGAGAGAAGAGAGGAAGGCCTAGGAGGGGGCGCCCCCCCCTCGAGCCCAATCCGAATTGGGTGGGGGGCCCTTTCCTTCCCCCTCTCCCCCCTTCCTTCCACTCCTAGTCCAACTAGGGAAGGGGGGAATCCTACTCCCGATGGGAGCAGGACTCCCCATGGGGAGCGCCATAGGAGGGCCGGCCCTCCCCCTCCTCCACACCTTTATATACGGGGGAGGGTGCACCCCATAGACACACAAGTTGATCATTGATCTTTTAGCCGTGTGTAGTGCCCCCCTCCACCATAATCAATCTCGGTCATATCGTAGCGGTGCTTAGGCGAAGCCCTGTTCTGGTAGCATCATCATCACCGTCATCATGCCGTTGTGCTGACGAAGCTCTCCCTCGACACTTTGCTGGATCATGAGTTCATGGGACGTCACCGAGCTGAACGTCTGCAGATCACGGAGGTGTCGTACCTTCGGTGCTAGGATCGGTCGATCGTGAAAACTTACAACTACATCAACCGCGTTGTCATAACGCTTCCGCTTACGGTCTACGAGGGTACGTGGACAAGACTCTCCCCTCTCGTTGCTATGCATCACCATGATCTTGTGTGTGCGTAGGAATTTTTTTGAAATTACCGCGTTCCCCAACACAAGCCTAATGTGTAATATTGTACTTGTACATACCAAATCAACTCGCACTTCCCTTAATGAAAACATGAAAAAATAAAACTATTCACACCACACAAAGAGAGAGTCTTATCCTGTTTTACTATACAAATGCGATTCAAAGCTATGAATCCACTTTATGTCCAATTAGTTTTTTTCGCTGGCTGTATAATGCATGTAACCTAGTCGTACCAACATTTTAGTGCATTCCAAATGTCTATACTACCGCTGCAATTCAAACTAAATTTGAATTCGTTTCTCTATTTGAATAAGAATCTACAATCATGATTGTTGCCAACTTCAACCATCATTCGTGTATTACCTTAACAACACACCACATGATTACTATAGAGATAGATATGAACTATGTGTATTATATGAACTCGAATTCCATTTTTTGAATACACTTTATGTTGATTCCAAATAATAGTACATTTGATGTACTAACTAGATATTCATTATCTAAACCATGTTCCATATGTACACCGTGTTTATCACACAAAGTATAGTGCCCCACCCCCTACATTATGATAAGTATTTAGCACTAAACTACAAAAGCCACACATTAGCCCAGATTATAATCAATGTTCTATATATTATATGTAATACTAGCAAGATTGCCATGCGTTCCACGGAACATCAAGTTGATCGAGGGGAGGCCTTATTTACAAATGTGGAGAGGGGTGTGGGTATATTTTTCAAAATTTCCATAGTTTCCTTCCTATCTGTCAGATATAAATTGGGCGTCCTATATTGCAGGATGGCAGGCACTCTATCATCAACAACTTTGTTTTTCATAAGAGTAGAGATAAAATATATTATATGTAGTATAACATGTCCATAACCAAACCATGTGTATCACCGTTATATATATTCACGCATGTGTCGGTTTAAAACACTATGATAAATTCTTCAAATATCTGAATTCACTTTTTATAATGAATTATGATATCTATTCGTCTTTTACGCCCACACAATCCTCTTATCTTTGTAGCTAGCGCTAAATTTCTCTCGTGCATGCACACGCCCGCATCCCTCTCACCCTACCTCAGCATTCTCTAGCTCCATCGCACAAATTCGTCTTTTTACTTTAGGTCGTTCACCCACAGTGTGTGTAGGCCCCCAGCTCCTTCTTTACGGCACAAATCGATTGATATGCCTCTCTAGCCAGGTGTGCCTACCACAAACACAAGCTTTCCCTCTTCTCTTCTCACCGTCCATGCCGCACTCCCACCCCTCTTTTCATCGATCTCGTACTCGCACACTCCTTCCCCCTCGATATAGTATGCGTCTCGCACCACCTCCTAGCCGCATCCCTCTCTCTCTATCCTTCTCCCCAGGCCTTACTTGCTTATAAGACATACATGCATGTATACCGATCGATCTCCCTACATATACCTAGGTCGACTTTAACTATTCCCCCCCCCACATCGATCAACGTACCTCCCAAGTTATGTCTTCCCTTTCTCTGACAAAGCACGATTGATCTTCCTATGTACTTACGTCTGCTTACCAAAGCCATATCGCCCCCCTCATCATTCGTGGATGCCTCCTGACCCGTCTCTCACACGCACGTGCACAGACAGGCAGCCATCCCCTCTCTTATTGATATTGCAGGCGTGCCCTCCGTTTGTCTAGCAAGCCTCTCCCACCATTTGTTAGAAGCAACTCCACGACCACCCCCTCCAACACTCTAGCTCTGTCTCTCTCCCAACCTTATTCCTCTCCTACACATATGCATGGATGTCGATCGATCTCCCTCAATACATAAGGTAGGCCTCTCTCCTCCTCCACACACATACCAACCATTGTACCTCTATAGTTAATTAGGTCTCCCCCACCACCCCCACCACACACCGATAGTCGAGCGCTGTAGGTAGGTATCCATGCCACATAGACAAACTACACCTGTCCCCTCTCATGTTCCAATAGGCCAGCCACCCTATATCTTTGACGTGGGCACACACAAATTTGATGGCCCTCTTTATCGATCGCGCGCACACACACACATCATCGTCATCACCCCTCTCTTCGATTCTATGGATACCTCAAGCCGATGATACCTCCACTATCTTCTCGTGGATCGCCCCTCTATATATATGATATATCCAGGACTCTATTTCAGACAACTTGCACATGTTACATTTTTTGATTGAAATATCATTCACATATATTGCTTGTCTATTTCTCAACCCCCACCCCAAAAAAAACACTCACAAACCCACACACTATATCTCTCTACATTTGTATCTCTCTCACACAACCCCACATAGGTGGTGTACGTACACGAAGAGAATAGGTGCATGTACTCACGCTTCGTGCCCAGCCACACCCACACGGGTACACGGTGGAGCTCATTTCTGTATGAAATGGCAGCCCACGTGCTGTAACATCCCTTCGAATTTGGATGTTAATCATTAGGTCATCATATGCATCCATGATTTTTGCATTTTTAAATTGGTTATTTGGACATTTTGATCCTAGACACCTTAAGAAAATCAAGGATCTTTTGAGAGAGTGGAGGTTTCATAAAATCCATTTTTGAATTTTCAAAATTTGGTAATTTGGGATCAAAGTGATTTTTATTAAATTATTTTTCCAATTATTTCAAAATAAATAAAATAATGAGAGAAGATAATATGACTTCTTCAAAACAGCGAGGAAATAATGGAAATTTAATTTTGAAAAAAATATATATTTTATTTCAATTTTATTTGGTTAAATTAGGGAAAAATATGCATTTTTCAATATTGCATTAACCCAGAAAAATGTTCACTTTGTCCTAAATATTAGGAGAGGACCGTGAAAATTATTTTTAGGATCTTAGGATTTTTATTTTATTTTATTCTAGATTTTTTTCTGTGCGGTAAAATTATTTTAAAAATAAATCTCGCGCGCCGACTGGGCTGGCCCGGCCAAAGCCAGGTCAAGGCCGAGCCCCGCCGACCGCCTTCCCCCCCCCCCCCCCCGCTGCCCGTGTCCTCGCTGGACTCCGGCTAGGAGTCCAGGTTGGAGCCGCCGCCTCCGACCCCCTCCCCAAGTCGGCCAACCCCCCCCCCCCCTTTATAAGCCGACCCCGCCTTCCCCTCCTCCTCCCAAGTCACCGCCGTCCCGAGCCACCACCGCCCGCACCGCGCCACCGCTCGCCGCCGCCCCGACCACCACCGCCCGCACTGCGCCGCCACTCGCCGCTGCCGTCGCTTATGCACCCCGCCGCCGCTCGCCGCTGCCGCCCCACCACCCCGCCGCCGCCCTGCGTCACCAGAACCGCGTCGGAGTTTGCCGCCTTCGCCGCCAGGTTTTTTCCCAAACCGGTATAAACCGTTAAAACCCGCCTCGGTTTTTATTTAGTTTGGTTTTATTTTTCTTTTTTAGATCGGTTTATTTATTAGGTTAAGTTAATTAGTGAGCATTCACCCGATTGGTTCTGTTAACGAACGAATTCGTTCGTTACCCTCTGTTAGCGGACGTTCGTCCGATAGATTTTTCTTTTTCAGTTTATTTTCAGCCGAGGACCTATCCGCGATTAGTTTTCTTACAGACCTGTCCCTGATCTTTAAACCCTCACTACTTTTTTCTTGTTTTTCCAAATCCAATGAAACCAACGTCAAAATTGTTGTCTTGTTTCCCTCTATCCAGATAAACAACTTGAACATGATTTTGAAAATTTAAAATTTGGTTTCAAGCAGATTTGAATTTGAACTTCTTTTGACCGTAGTATGTGTTTCGTAACTCCGATTCGATTGATTCTTTCTGCAAATCGAAGCTCTTCACTTGAACTTTCTGTTTAGATCTTTTCTTTTGGTTTTACCTTTGCATATTATGCTTGAGTGATTATGTATGCTATTGTCTGTTCACGATAGAGTTTCCGGAGTGTGAGGCTTGCTACTATGAATCTCTAGGGTTTTCTGATCGTCAGCAAGGCAAGTAACACATTGATCATATCCCTTTATTACCCAGTTTTATGCATTAGTTTCAACCCTCACAACATTGCACGAGTAGTATTTGAGAACATGTGGGTGTGGGAAGTAGTTGATGAGGTAGGAACCTATTGTCTTATATCAAATCTCGGGTATTATACGTTATGCTTATACTACATTGCTATGCTCGTAGACGTGGATTGGTATGTGAGATTCATGAAACATGTGAGAGTAATATTTTAACTAAGGAAAACTTAAGTTGGCTACTTTAATACACATCTGGGTAGATTGGTTGTGGGCACCTTGGGAATCCAGTGTTCTCGTAGAGATCTCGGGGTACCCGTGTGATCATCCTATGGAATGCCACCCAGGCTCAAAGGGATCATAAGATTATTCATGCTACAAGCCATTATGGGCTCTGGCATAGTTGAGTAAGTTGTGGGAATCCTTTCCATGATGGGCTAGCAGACGTAGGGGGTTGTAGGTGTACCGGCATATCTATCGGTTAAGGGGACCTCTTCGGAAAGACTGTGTCTCGATCATCCATTTCTGAAACATCATGTTGTGCGAGAAATCCAATGGAGGATATCGAGCCTTGTGGGGAAAAGTGCGCAAACATCTGTAGAGTGTATAAACTAATCATGCTTAGCCGTGTCCCCGGTTATGGACATTTTGAGTATCTGGTACATGAATTATTGTTTGATCTCATCACTTTACTTAAATGAATTTGTTGCAGACTAAGGCATAGCCTAGTGGTGGGAAGGGACTGATGCCTTCCCACCCACCTAGGTTCAAGGCATGGTACTTGCAATTTGGGTTTGTTGCACCAATTATACTTTAGGGGGTTCCCTTACAGTCTTTCTGTCAAAAAATGAATTTGTTGGGTTATTAATATTATTTTGGGATTGAGTTGGGGGTTCCTTCTCAATAATGACATAAAATTTCTAGTTAAATAAAATGTATTCCTTTGTTGTAGGGAATGAAAAATTAGCTTTATGAAAATGATAACCATAGAGCCTCCACCAGCAAAATATGCATGTAGTGATAGTTGTTATTTGTTCATTGCTCTATACTATTACCTTGCCAGTATATTCCATGTCCTGACGTACACGGCTTCAAGGTATCATGTTGCAGAGTTTTTAGACGAAGAGTAAGGTGCGATAGGTCATTGTCATGCACTTAGTTTTGCCTTGGAGTTGGATGGATTCATTGATCTTCGAAGCTTCCACAGTTATCTTATTTAGATGGCCTCCAGCCATATTATTGTAATAAGTACTCTATTTGAGACACTAGATGTAATAAGTGTGTGGTTGAACTCTGCAATAAATCCTCGAGTACTGTGTGTGTCAGCAATACTGATCCAGGGATGACACTTAAGCAGGGAGACTACGGTCCATTGGGATCGGGTTGCTACAAGATGGTATCAGAGCACACGCTAACTGTAGGACGCGACCACTAGGAAAAGCCACAAGATACTCTTCTCCACTCGTTTCTAACTCTTCTCCATTTCTACTCTATAGATGGTGTCGGAGTAAATGGCCATGGGTAGCCTAGCCGGCTTCCCCTGGCACTTCTGCAAAATTACGAGCCCGCCCGGCTCTCAAAAATCCAAGACACGGGGCCGCCTTCCCCCCGCCGGCTGCGATCTAGGCCGGCTTTGGGAAGGCGGTCCGACTTCAACCTTCATGAGAGGGCCGACTCCAAGAAGCCGCTACGAGAAAGCCGACTCCTTCAAGCCGGCTCCCCATAAAGTAGTCAAGACCGTACCCACAAAGTTTGCACCCACCTAACGGCGGTGCGACGGGGCATGGCTACAGAAGAGCCTGCCACCCCCGAATCCCGGAGCACGCCTGGCACAGTGCGCCGTACGAGGTAGGCATGACCCGTCCGGCGCAGCACTGTTGCCATGTTGACCCTGGCGTCACCCACGACGGGCCGCCAGCGTGGCCCACAGGCGGTGGGCCCCTTAGAGCAGGGAGACGGCCGAAGGCGGCCGCGCTTCCAACCAGCCGGCCCAAGACGGAGCCGGCTCCGCCAGCCGGCCGCCGCTTCCCTCGAAGAGGACGCCCCATTAAGGAGACAAGACGCGGTAAGGCTACAGCGATCACCCGGCAGGCGGCGGTACTGTAGCCGCGCTTACCACGATGAAGCTCACGTCAGCAAGATGAAGCCACAGTGACCAAGGAGTTGCAGCCGGCGGGACCCACCAGCCGGCGGGCCCCAGCAGTCGGCGCAGAAGCCGGCGAGTGCAGTCACAGACGGCTGGGCCCCGCGCCCAGCCGGATTACCATTGTACCCCCGGGGGGTAGGGCCTATATAAACCCCCCGGGGAACCCATGCAAAGGTTTGGACCCCCCGCTAGTTCTAGATACCATACAAGGAGAAGAAGCAGGCTAGCCGTGCCCTTTCTTCCTCCTCCTCCCCCCCAAAAACAGCTCAAGGAGCGTTGTGTAGCATACTCCGATTCATCTAGTGAGCATGCGGAGACCCCGGAGACAGCAGTAGGGGTGTTATCTCCCTCGGAGAGCCCGAAGCTGGGTAAGATCCGCCGGCGAGCATGTCTTCGCCTCATCCCCGCTTCCAGGCACCGGACGTCTTACTGGTTCCACAAAGATAAGGCACCCGTTGGCATATGTCGCACCCTACCACCCGACATTTGGCGCCCACCGTGGGGCGAGGCACACCGTCGTCCGGAGACCTGTTCTGGACGGGAACCCTCTTCCTCCCCAGCGAGCGTAGCCAGCCCGGCACGCCCGATGGCGCTTGCCACGACGCGCTGCAAGGCGTCACCAGCATCTGTGCGGCAAGCGGCCTCGCCGATCTCCCCGACGAGCTCGCCTCCGATGCGGGCGCTGACCGCCTCGCCAACTTTCTCGGCCAGCTCCATGTCTCCAGCGAGCCCGCTGCGGACCTGGAGTCGGTTGGTTCCACCGACCCGATGCCTGTCGACTCCGACACGGCCTCCTACGAGCCCTTCCCCCACCAACGTCGCGATCTACAACGACCCGCTTCCCTCGAGCCGACGGCCACGATGCTGTCGCCGCCGAAGTGATGGTTGTCGGCCACGGGCCCGGCCGACGAGAGCGCCCGCGACGCCTCGCGCGCGGCGGCCCACGACTTGTCCGCTCCTCTCCCGGCCGACGCCGACGACGAAGCCCTGGAAGCACGCCGCCTCGCCCTTCCTCGCAGAGGGCCGGAGGCTGGCCTCCGTAAGACGCCTCACTGAGGCCTACCGGCGCGAGGCTGACCGCGCCGCCTTCGGCACGCCGGCCCCGGGCGGGCCAAGCCGGGCCGGCCTTGTCAAGCAACGCGGCGCCGTCATCGCCGACGCGCTGGGAGTCGACCGCCCGGTCTATGCCACTCCGCTCGAGAACTTGCGTGCCGCCCAGGCGGCCGTAGACGAGCTGGACGGCCTGGAGCCCGAAGACCTTCCCCACATGACCCGGCGCATCCAGCAGTTGATTGACGCCGCCACGCAGCGGCACGAAGCCGACGCTCGCGCGGAAAGCCTTCCCCCGCGCCGAGAGCACGGCGCGACGTCCCGGACGCCGACTACGAGCGATACCCGCGCGCGACGCGAGAAGGAGCCGGCTACCAGCCGCCGCCGGACCCCGGATCTCCATCGAGCGATTGAGCAAAGCCGATCAAGAAGCTGAATGGGCCGACTGCCGTGACCTCATCGCAGACATAACAACTCGGTATGGCGTGCCGCACAGCATCATCACCGACAATGGCACGAAATTTTGCCAAAGGAGCCTTGGCACGTTTCTGCGCAGCCCAAGGCATCCGGCTGGACTTAGCGTCCGTCGCCCATCCCGCAGTCAAACGGCCAGGTCGAGCGAGCCAACGGCCTCATCCTCTCCGGCATCAAGCCCCGACTGGTTGTACCTCTGGAGCGCTCAGCCGGCTGTTGGCTCGATGAGCTGCCGGCTGTCCTCTGGAGTCTGCGCACTACACCAAACAAGTCAACCGGCTTCACCCCTTTCTTCCTTGTGTATGGTGCCGAGGCGGTCATCCCAACTGACATCGATTCGACTCGCCTCGAGTAACCATGTACACGGAAGCGGAGGCCAAGGAAGCACGAGAAGACGGCGTCGACCTGCTGGAAGAAAGCCGGCTGTTAGCTCTCAGCCGGTCTGCAATTTACCAGCAGGGTTTGCGCCGCTACCACAGCCGGAAGGTCAGGCCAAGATCTTTCCAAGAGGGCGACCTTGTGCTCCGGCTGATTCAGCGAACAGCCGGCCAGCACAAGCTCTCAGCCCCTTGGGAAGGCCCTTTCGTCATCAGCAGAGCTCTAGGCAACGACTCCTACTACCTGATCGACGCACAGAAGCCGAAGGCACGCAAAAGAGACGACTCCGGCAAGGAGTCGGAACGGCCATGGAACGCCAACCTCCTTCGAAGATTTTACAGTTGAAAGGCAGTATGTATCACGCTAACTTTTGTATTAAGTACAAGACAATAGGCTCCCCGAGGAGGGCTCGGGGACTGCCATCCCTTATTTATGAATGAAAATATCATGCTTGTCGTATCATTTACTTATTCTGTCCGGCACCGAGTCCGACTAGTCGGCTCGGGGACTGGCCGACTGAAGTTATATTAGAAGTCCTACCCGCAGTCAGACAAGTAGTGTGCGGCTCTCAAGCCTTCCCTTGCCAAAAGTCGCAGTTCGAAGAATCGGCTGTCCGGCTGGCAAGGGTTAAAGGTAGGAACGACCGCCCACACGAAAAACGGCTAGGGACTAACGGACTAATATAACAAAGCCGGTTTTCCCACACCGCCGACCGGCTACCAGAGTAGCCGGCCGGCCGGTTTCCATTCACTTTTACTTTAAATCCAAGAAAGCTCAAGTACTTGCCTCCCCAAAGAGGGAAGGCGGCAAAGGAAAAAGCCTAAGGACAAACAAGCATACGTGAATGAAACCAAACATGCACATGATAATATTTACATAAAAAGACCTCCAGAGAGGACAGCATTCAACATAGTTTGGATACACCCCCAGTGGGTGGAACTGCGAAACTTAACAAAAAATGTCAAAGACAACAAAGCAGGAAATCTAAAGACGGCAGGTCAGGCTGGCGGAGCGGCCGATTGGTTGGCGGAGACGGTCACGCCGGCTGAAGGAGCGGCCAGCTGACGAACTTTGGCTTGGTCGCCGCCTCCCGCAGAGGGCACGCTTCCACGCGCCTCGTTGCTGGAGCACGGTCGGCCTGAGGTTGGCTGGTTGTTCCACCAGCCGGCTCGACGTCTCCGTCGTCGTTGTCTTCGTCCTCTTCGCCCTCGTCGCTGGAGGCGATCTCCTCCGCCGAGTCCTCGCCCACCGCCGGGTTCAGCCCGAACCACTCCTCGGCTGCGCGACACCGTCATCATCGATTTCGGGTGCGAAAACGCTGATGTCGGTGCAACTCGCGATCGTTGAAGCTCGCTGGCGATAGCCGCCTCACCTCCTCCAGCTCCGCGTCGGCCTTCCATCCGCCAAGTACGCAGCTGGTCCAGGCTCAGTCCTGGGTACCAAGCCCGTACGAATTCCAATGCCAGCCCGGCTCCGAGGCGGGCCGCTGACGCCTTCCAAGCCTCGAAGCGTCCGACTGCGACTTCCAGCCAGTCGGCAGTTCGGCTCGGGGTGCGGGGGATCGTCTCGCCAGGCCAGAGGGCGGCCAGCACTTGCGCCCCCGCACGTTGGAGCCGGCAGAGCATCCGGTGGGCCGGCTGCAGCCGCGCCTGGACAGCCAGAAGCTTGCTCCTCAAGGGTCCGGTTTGCATCCGGCGCAATGTCGGCCCCCGCTTGACGGCGCGCTTCGCGATGAGCCTCGATGGTTTGGGCAGCGAAGACGGAGTAGCCCGGGAAGTAATCTGCAAGAAACAACAAGCAGCAGTCCAAGATAAGTCAAAAAAAACCCAGACGGCAAGGGACGGGGGAAGGCCGTGGAAAGCAGCTTACCGTCGATCAAGTCTTCAATCCGGCCGTAGCCTTCCTCCAGGCCTCGCCGGGTCTCGGACCAGGTCGCCGCCGCTATCTCATACTCCGCCAGCACGGCGGCTTCGCTCTCCTTCGCCGCCTGAAGGGCCGTTTTGTGGCTCTCCTCTTGGTCGGCCAGCTTCTTGGCCAGGCGATCCCGTTCCTGGGCCAAGGCAGTGCACTCGGCCTCTTTGGCGAAAAGGGCGGCCTTCGCTTCGCCAAGCTCCTTCCTCAAGTCGGCGTTGGCCCCTAAAGACAAAGAAGAAGAAAAATCAATAAGAATGGAGTCGTCAAGAAAGATTCGACCCGACTGCACGGCAGTCGGCCCGAATCTCGGGGACTACACCCAGTGGGTGCGCTGACGCGCCCCCATGGAAGAAATCAAGAAAGCAAAGCAGCCAAGACCGAAGGACTTACCCGGACAGAGGTTCGTGTCGACGAGAACTCTTGGTTGAGCTGCTTCAGCAGGGCGGCTTGAGCTCATAGCCAGCTCCGGACCCCTTGAGCCGCTGCTTCTAGCTCGCCGGTCCCCCCGGATGGGAGTCCACTCGGACACGGCGGAGCTGGCCACCTCCAGATCTCCTGCCGGCTGGCCTGCGACCGCGGCTCGGCGTGACTCCGGCGGAGCGGTGCCTCCTTCAGCACGCCGGCCCGTCGCCAGCTGCACCTTGAGGCCGGCCCGGCTCCCTGGCTCACCTCCGGCCGGCTCCTCCGGCGCCGTTAGCGATCGACTGCCTTGGCCCTCCCCGGTTGGCGCCACAGGCGGCGTTCTCCCGGCCAAGACCACGGGCTCCTCCTCCCTCTCCAACAGCGGCGGGTCTTGGATGATCTCCTCCGTCATGGGCAACGGGGTGTTGGGGGCCACGGCTCGGAGGGGAACGGCGAGCAGCGGAGGCTGGCTGCGCGAGCTTTCCGCCTCCGTCTCTGCAGGAGCCGCCTCCTTCTGGGCCTTGGCTACGGCTTCAGCCTGCCCCTTTGCCGCCTGGGCGGCCGCCTTCTCTGCCGCCTCGCGCTCCTCCCGCGCTTCGCGGGCGTTCCGCTCTGTGGCCTCCCTAAGATTGGCGCGGGGGTCCACGCGGCGGGAGCTCGAAGAACCTACAGCCGGCCCCACGACGGAGCCGCCTGGGCCCCGCTCGAGAGAAAGCGGTGCCCTGTCCAGCAAACGAAGAAAGCTAAGAGTGCATTTGAAGAAAAAAGAACAACGTCGAGACTACGGCAAGCGGTTAAAAACTTACGCCGAGACCGCCTGGGGCTGTTTCACGGCTTTGCGGAAGCGGGCCGCCTTCGCGGCCGCCTCTTCTCGCTTCGTCGCCGCGGCGGAGGGCTTGGACTTCTTCGGCAAGCTGCCGAAGAGGCCTAGAGCGGCCCGACGTTTCTGCGCGCCGCCGGCAGCCGGCGCGACGGACGAGCCGGCGCCCTGTTGGTCGGCCGCCGGCTGGCGGCGCGGAACGACTTCGGCTTCGAAGTCGTCCGGCCAGTCCTCGAAGCTCGCGGTGAACTTCGAGCCTCCGGGCTCGGCGTTGTCCCCCACTACGGCGTCCTCCATGGCGGCCGCCCCCAAGTCCGGGTCGTCAACATCATCCACCGTGCGGTCGGGGACGTACTGGCGCTCGATCCCTGCCGCCCCAGCCGGCGGCGGGAGAAGAGGGTTCTGCACAGAGAGCCGGAAGGTCAGAAGCCGGCCGTCGCGAAGCCGGCTGACGACAAAAAAGAGGATAAAGAGAGAAGCTTACCACAGGTGGAGGATTCGCGCGAGAGTACGGTGCCTTGCCGTACTGCCAGTCCCCGCTGAGCTTGCAATTGGCGATGTTATTAACCATAAGCGCCACCTCCGCGTGGGGCATCTCCCATGTGCTGAGCCAGCTTGGGTCAAACCGGCCGCTCATCTGACACATCATGTGGGGCCGGCTCTGGAGAGGAAGGATCTGGCGCTCCACGAAGGCGGCCACCAAGTCGGCTCCGCGCAGGCCTTCCGATTGAATGAGCACCCGAAGCCGGGAGATGGCGGCGTTCCCGGCCGGAGACAACGACCGGGATAGGAAGCTCCACGAGGGCTGCCTCCCAGCCGGCGGGCCGGCTACGTAAGCGGGCAAGTTGATGAGTCTTCTTGCTCGGCGACGTTCTTCACATAGAAGTAAGATCTCTGCCAGACCTTCACCGACTGGATCAGGGGGATGGGCGGGAACGGATTGTTCTCGCTCGCCCTCCTCATGGCGATGAAGGCCCCGCAGGGGGCGGGCACGCCGGCGACGACCGTGCCGAGCTTGCTCTGGAAGAATTCTCCCGAGAGCTCCAGGGTGGGGAGCAGCCCCAAGAAGCCTTCGCAGAGGGATACGAAGGCCGACAGCAGCATCACCGCATTGGGCGTGAGGTGATGCGGCTGGAGGTTGTAGAAGTCGAGGAAGGAACGAAGAAACCCGCTCGTCGGGAGGCCAAAGCCGCGCAGGCAATGCGAGCGGAAGACGACCCGCTCGCCCTCCTCCGGCGCCGGCGAGATCTCCCTCTCGGGCGCCAGACGGACCTGAACGCGGTCGGCGCCGGGCAGGCGCCGGGTTTGGCGAAGGAACTCCACGTGATCCTCATGGACGTTGGAGCCGTCCCAGGAGCTTGATAGTTCCATGGCGGCGAGGTGGCGTGGAGACGCGACGGCGTTGAGGAGGAGGCTGCGGCGGCAGCGAGAGTAAGGAGACGAGGGCAAGGAGGGACGGAGTGGGAGGGAGCGCGCGAACCTCTGTCGCTCCCTCTCCTCCCCCTACTTATAGGCTCACGTGACGGAGTCGAGGAGGCGGGGCGTGGGGAAGCGTGGTGGTCGATCGTGCCCACTTCCCACGCCCCACGATTACCGATCCTTAATGGCGAGGCGAAACTGCCTTGAGAAGGCGAGCGGCCCTGTGGGCCACGGGAGATCCGCGCCCGGACCGGGGCTCGCGAGTGGCGGGCCCGGGCCTGCGACGGCGTCCCATCGGGCGCGTGCGCTCGCAGAATCCTGCCGCCACGTGGCCGCAAGAGGGCCCGTGGTTAGCATGCAGGCCCCCTCTCCTCCCGCTTACGCGGGTTATCAGAAGTCGGCGTACGCCCGCGAAGCCGGCTCTCCGAGATAGGAAGCTGACCAAGCTTCTCGTCCCCTTGTTCACCTCGGAGCTCGATCAGCTTCGGGGACTACTGTCGGAGTAAATGGCCATGGGTAGCCTAGCCGGCTTCCCCTGGCACTTCTGCAAAATTACGAGCCCGCCCGGCTCTCAAGAATCCAAGACACGGGGCCACCTTCCCCCCCGCCGGCTGCGATCTAGGCCGGCTTTGGGAAGGCGGTCCGACTTCAACCTTCATGAGAGGGCCGACTCCAAGAAGCCGGCTACGAGAAAGCCGACTCCTTCAAGCCGGCTCCCCATAAAGTAGTCAAGACCGTACCCACAAAGTTTGCACCCACCTAACGGCGGTGCGACGGGGCATGGCTACAGAAGAGCCTGCCACCCCCGAATCCCGGAGCACGCCTGGCACAGTGCGCCGTACGAGGTAGGCATGACCCGTCCGGCGCAGCACTGTTGCCATGTTGACCCTGGCGTCACCCATGACGGGCCGCCAGCGTGGCCCACAGGCGGTGGGCCCCTTAGGGCAGGGAGACGGCCGAAGGCGGCCGCGCTTCCAACCAGCCGGCCCAAGACGGAGCCGGCTCCACCAGCCGGCCCGCCGCTTCCCTCGAAGAGGACGCCCCATTAAGGAGACAAGACGCGGTAAGGCTACAGCGATCACCCGGCAGGCGGCGGTACTGTAGCCGCGCTTACCACGATGAAGCTCACGTCAGCAAGATAAAGCCACAGTGACCAAGGAGTTGACAACCGGCGGGACCCACCAGCCGGCGGGCCCCAGCAGTCGGCGCAGAAGCCGGCGAGTGCAGTCACAGACGGCTGGGCCCCGCGCCCAGCCAGATTACCATTGTACCCCCGGGGGGTAGGCCTATATAAACCCCCCGGGGCACCCATGCAAAGGGTGGGACCCCCCGCTAGTTCTAGATACCATACAAGGAGGAGAAGCAGGCTAGCCGTGCCCTTTCCTCCTGCTCCCCCCCCCCAAAACAGCTCAAGGAGCGTTGTGTAGCTACTAGATTCATCTAGTGAGCATGCGGAGACCCCGCAGAGCAGCAGTAGGGGTGTTATCTCCTCGGAGAGCCCCGAAGCTGGGTAAGATCCACCGGCGAGCATGTCTTAGCCTCATCCCGCTTCCAGGCACCGGCAACGTCTTACTGCTTCCCACAAAGATAAGCCACCCGTTGGCATATGTCGCACCCACCACCCGACAGATGGCGGACCCAAGGAAAAAGTTCACTCAACAGGATGACGACACCCCTTTCGGACAACACTTGAAGGAAGTCACTAGGTACCTAAAAATCGGCATACCAAGCTTCACTGGAACCCACACCGCCACTTTAACAGAAGAGGAGCGCTGGACAATTCAAGTTCGTGTTCCAGGAAGGACTTTTAAACCAGTTACCGAGCCCATCGAATGTTCCTTTGATGCACCAACCTGGAGATTAGGAAAGAGCATGGCCGCCCACATCGCCTTTCATGCACCAACCTGGATTTTAAGAACCTGGAGTCAGGGATCTTAAGGACACCATTGATACGTCTCCATCATATCTATAATTTTTGATTGTTCCATGCCAATATTATACAACTTTCATATACTTTTGACAACTTTTTATACTACTTTTGTGACTAACATATTGATCCAGTGCCCAGTGCCAGTTCCAGTTTGTTGCATGATTTTTGTTTCACAGAAAATCCATATCAAACGGAGTCCAAATGGGATATATACTTATGGAGATTTTTTGGAATATATGTGATTTTTGGGAAGAAGAATCAACGCGAGACGATGCCCGAGGGGGCCATGAGGCAGGGGGCGCGTCCGAGGGGGGTGGGCACGGCCCTGACCCTCGTGGCCACCCCGTAAGGCGGTTGGTGCCCTTATTTTGTGGCAAGAAAGCCAATATCTGGATAGAAATCGTGTTAAAATTTCAGCCCAATCGGAGTTACGGATCTCTGGGAATATAAGAAACGGTGAAAGGCTAGAATCTGGAACGCAGAAACAGAGAGAGACAGAGAGACAGATCCAATCTCAGAGGGGCTCTCGCCCCTCCACCGCCATGGAGGCCATGGACCAGAGGGGAAACCCTTCTCCCATCTAGGGAGAAGGTCTAGGAAGAAGAAGAAGAAGAAGGGGGCCCTCTCCCCCTCTCTCCCGATGACGCCGGAACGCCGCTGGGGCCATCATCGTGTGACGGTGATCTACACCAACATCTTCATAACCTTCCCCCATCTATCTACAGTGGTCCACTCTCCCGCAACCCGCTGTACCCTCTACTTACACATCGTGCTTTATGCTTCATATTATTATCCAATGATGTGTTGCCATCATATTTTCGTTGTACTATCGGTAATTGGTGAATTGTTATGATTGGTTTAATTTGCTTGTGGTTATGTTGTTGTCCTTTGGTGCTCATCAAATGAGCGCGCGTGGATCACACCATAGGGTTACTTGTATGTTGATAGGACTATGTATTGGAGGGCAAGAATGACAGAAGCTTCAACCTAGCATAGAAATTGATGCATATGGGATTGAAGGGGAACCAATATATCTTAATGCTATGGTTGGGTTTTACCTTAATGTACGTTAGTAGTTGCTTGTCACCGCTCTAGAATTTTGCTTGTAGATAGTTGCATCTGCATCTAGGCATCATATTTAAATTCCTGAAATTTGAATTGAGGATTGTTGGAGCCTCAAAATTTTAATTAAAAGAAGGGCAAAGAACCCTGGAAAATGCATTCAATGTCTCCAAAATGGCCATAAATAATGTTGGTTATATTTTGGAAAAGGTTTCTGTACCAAACCAAAAATAATGAACATTCTTGAGGAATATTTTTGGAACTGAATTTAATTCATTATTTTATTTGCATTTGGAATTATATTCATAACATGTATAGAATATATTTCCAAATACCCTGAAACATTTTATGTGCATGTGGAATAGTCCATTCAGCAACATAACACTACTAGGAAAAGGGCTACTAATGGCGTACCAGTTTTTCCTACTAATGTCGCATCACTGGTGCGCCATTAGTATCACGCCACTAGTATTTTTTACTAATGGCGCACCACTGGTGCACCATTAGTATAGGCCACTGGTGCGCCATTAGTATAGGCCACTGGTGCGCCATTAGTATTTTTGAATTTTGAAGGCGGGAAAATACTAGTGGCGCACCGTCTAACCCCCACCGTGCGCCATTGCTATTTTTGAATTTTGAATTTGGATCTAGATCGTGATTTTTTTGCTCATTTTTTGCTCGTTTTTTTGCTCGTTTTTTGGCACGATATTATTTCAAATTTTGTTCCTATTTTTGGATCTTGTACGTTCTTTTGCCGTGTTCTTTTGCCGGAGAGGAGTTCGCCGGAGAGGAGGAGGAGGAGGTCACCAGAGAGGCGCTCGCCTACATCGCCGGAGAGGAGGAAGAGGTCGCCGTAGAGGAGTTCACCGGAGCATCGGAGAGGAGGAAGGAGAAACCATGAGGTGATGGGAGGAGAGGAGGGAGGAGGAGCTCACCGGAGAGGAGGGAGGAGGAGCTCACCGAAGAGGAGGGAGGAGGATCTCACCGGAGAGGAGGGAGGAGGAGATCACCGGAGAGGAGGGAGGAGAAACCGTGAGGGGAGGGGAGGGGAGGAGAGGAGGGAGGAGGTGGTTGCCGGAGAGGAGGAGGAGGTCGCCAAAGAGGAGGAGGGTAGTATGGTGGAGGAGAGAAGGGAAGATGGAGTGGAGGAGAGGAGGAGATGGAGTGGAGGAGAAGAATGAAGAGGTAAGGAGGAGAGGACCACGCCCAGCCATATATACGGCATAGTAATGGCGCACCGCGGGCAGGTGCGGCATTACTAACTTTTTTTATTTTTTTATTATTTTTGAATTTTGAAGGCGGGAAGATACTAATGGCGCACCATGGGCAGGTGCGCCATTAGTAAATTTTTTTGACTTATTTTGAATTTTGAAGGCGGGGAGATACTAATGGCGCACCATGGGCAAGTGCACCATTAGTAACTTTTTTTTTATTATTTTTTGAGTTATTTTGAATTTCGAAGGCGGGAAGATAGTAATGGCGCACCATGGGCAGGTGCGCCATTAGTAAGTTTGATTTTTTTTGAATTTTTTTGCCTCCCCAGATCTTAAAAGCCCTGTATCTTTTTTTGTTAGGTTTTTGAGGATTTTAAACATGTTTAACGGGGTTCCCCCGATTAAATTCGGATGTAACTTTTCGAGTAGATGATTTTTCATATAAAAAACTTTTTCATCCGAGTTCGTACGCAAAAGTTATGCCCATTTTACAAATTCTCGAGAGATTTCGCAAATAAAGTCGAAATACATATTTGTAAATTTTCACAACAACTAGACCACATATCACATGGGAAACTTATTTTCTTTTTTTGACATTTCCATCATTTTTTTTAAAACTGACGAGGCGGTCCACGGGGGGGGGGGGTGCATTCGGTGGAAGTGGTGGCCAAGTTACTAATGGCGCACCGTGGCATGGTGCGCCATTACTAGTTCAACTAGTAATGGCGCACCACTCCCACGGTGCGCCATTAGTAGTTTTGAAAAAAAATAATAATTTTTACTAATGGCGCACCGTGGATGTGGTGCGCCATTAGTATTTGCACACTAATGGCGCACCAACACATGGCGCGCCATTAGTATATGCTAATGGCGCACCACATGTCTGGTGCGCCATTAGTGGCCTTATCATCTATAGCCCTTTTCCTAGTAGTGTAAAGATATTCAGAGGAATTTTTTCACTCGCTTTGGATTTGTTCTATTTGAAAACACTGGAAACAGAAATAAACAAAGAAAGTAAAACATAAAATAGAAAACCCATAGAGAAGCACTTACCTGGCCTCACCTGCCAGCCCACCAGACAGCCCAACACTGTGTGGCCCAGTGCCAGTCATCTTCTTCCCGGCGCCAGTAGGAGCTGCTGCGTGTTGACAGGCGCAGCCACCCCTGGCCACCTCCTGCTTGCCACCGAGTCGCCCCCGAGCCTACCCGGCGCGTCTGGAGACGACCCGCAGCCCTTTCTGCCTCTCCCTCTCTCCCTGGACACCCTCCTCCTCCTCTGCTCCCTCTCTCGAGCACGACCGAGCGAGCTCGCCAACGCCGATCGTCGTACCCGTGACCACCGACCCCCCCTCGCCATGCTGATGAGTCCAGAAGCACCGCCGCATCTTGCTCGTCCTCTCCATCGAGCTACGTGATGCCGGGCACCCTGCAACGACGCCGTCGCCGTCGTCTTCCACCTCAGGAGCTGACCACCGCCGCTGTCGATCCGCCGGCCACAGGACATCCCCGAGCAAGCCGAGCCCCTCTTCGTGATCACTGTGAGCTTCA
The DNA here is from genome assembly GCF_003073215.2 of Triticum urartu. Classification (NCBI taxonomy): domain Eukaryota; kingdom Viridiplantae; phylum Streptophyta; class Magnoliopsida; order Poales; family Poaceae; genus Triticum; species Triticum urartu. The sequence goes on along the minus strand of NC_053024.1, from coordinate 107,821,898 downwards.
CCGTCATTTTCTCCTAACTCCGATGCGTAGCGTTTGCTATAGCCGCTGTTTCCCATGGCGCTCAAAGCACGCCGCCGGACGAGCTCGTCGCCGATGAGGCTCTAGTGGCCAATCGGACCTATTCATTTGCTCATTGGCTTTGTGAGAGCTTGCAGAACGCGTAGGTCCTACCCGTTGAACCTCTCGTGGACGGTGTCATCGTTTTCCTCGGCACCCGAACTCCGGCCGCCACCATAGCTTGTCGCCGGCCTCCATTCCGGCCACCCTAGGACAAACCGCAGCCAACACTAGATGTGCGCGAGCACTAGCAAGCTGCAACAACAAACCGCGCTCAAAACGGAGCCCCGTGGGCGATTTCCGAGCCCCTCCACCGTGACAGCCATCGCTGGCAGCTAACCACCGTTCATTTTGACCAGACTTGACCACCCTTTGACTCCCTGGAGTCATTGACATGTGGGCCCACTCCATGGTTAAAGCTAGGTTAGTTGCTAAATTGACCTCTAGTTAGTTAGTTAACTAACTGTTTCACTGACGTGTGGACCCCACACGTCAGGTTTGACCTGGACCCAGTCAGTTGACCTGCTGACGTCACTCTGATGTAATGCTGATGCAGTAATCACTTTTCTGGATTTTAAATAAATCTAAACGATTTATTTATTTCAGAAAATAGTTAAAACTTCTAAAGATCATAGAAAATCAACCGTAGCTCAGAATGAAATAAGTTATATATGAAAAATTATCAGAAAAAAATGAAGAATCTGTTTATGCCATGATCATGCATGTTTGAACAAGTTAACCTCACTGAATAGGACAAATGATGATTAGGGAGATTTATGAAATAACATTTGGAGTTGGAATTTGATCTTGTTTGAATTCCACTTCAATTAACTTGGCTAGATATTGCATTAGGTGAATTCAGTACCATAACATGACATGTCATTCGTGTGAATGTGCATTGCATTGATTGTGTTCCTTCTTTGCTAGTCGGTGGTTGTTCCCCCTTAGTAGACGTATGTTTCAACGATGAGTTCGATGACGGACGATGAAGAGCTATACTATCTTCAGAAGTGCCAGGCAAGCGGAACCCCCTTGTTCATTCTGATATAACCCCACTCTCTCGCTCCTGCTCTCTTTTACTGCATTAGGACAATAGCGATTCAACTGTTACATGTTGCGGTAGTTGAACCCCCTTTCCACTGCATGACCTGTCATTGCCACAGTAAATAGATGAAACCCACTGGCATGAGCAGGAGTTGTTTGAGCCCTGATGTGCCTACTCATTCATGCTAGTTTTTCATGCCTGCTATTGCTTAGAGTTGTGTCAGGTCGGATTCATCGTGGATGAATTGGAAAGTTGTGAACATGTCCTACTGTTGAGTGCTAAGTGTGTGAACACGATTTGGTAAGCAGTGAGAGGCCATGTAGGAGTACATGGTGGGTTGTCTCATTGCAGCCGTCCTCAGGAACTGAGTTCTATAATTGTGATCCATGAACAGTTACTACCACACATTGGGCTCCGGGCGCTCCAAGCTCTCTCGACTTATTAATTAACCTGATCTCTGTCTAGGAGTTGCAACTAGTTTTCTGGTGTTTGTAGGTAGTGTTAGTAGTCTACCAAGTGGCACCGGGTACAGGTGCGCTTGGGACAGACTAGGCACTGTGGCCAGGTATACCAAGCGTCGCCCGTTTGGTGGAGTTGGAACCCTGTACACATTGTTTGGAGCCGTGAGCTACACCCCGGCCGGATCTCCTTGCGGATGGAACCCGAATAGGCGATAAACCTGGACTAGAGACTTGCGTGGTTAGTCAGGTGGTGGCCGACTCCCTCGCCAGGCTTCCGCTTGAAGGTTGCTGAGATACACGACGTGTACATGGTGGTAAGTGGCGAGAGTGTGTGTGAAGAAGTACACCCCTGCAGGGTTAACATGACATATTCGAATAGCCGTGTCCGCGGTAAAGGACTTCTTGGTTGCCTGTACAGTTCATAGACAAGTGAAAGTGGATACTCTAAAATGTGCAAGATAAGCGTGAGTGCTATGGATGGCGTTCTCGTAGGGAGATGGGAGCGGATCCATAGTGGAGTATTGATACGATGAATATGTGGACTCGTGTGCGCCACCTCAAAAGAGTTACTTGAAGTTGTAGTACATGATAGCCACCGAGTCAAAGCTGGCTTGCTGCAGTCAAACTCTCACATAAGTCTTGTTGGGTACATTTGTACTCACGTTTTCTTAATTTATGTTTTTGCAGAGAGACTTCAGTCTCACTAGTAGTTCCGCGTGGACTTCGACGTTTTGCTTGTTACCTCAGCTACGATCTTGTACCCTTGGGAGGGTCTTGTGGATAGTCAGGCTTCTCAGCCTTTTTTTCATTTGTAGTTGTCTGTACTCAGATATGTTCATGCTTCCGCTTGATGCTTGTATGCTCTTTATGTTGGGTCATGAGACCCATGTTTGTAATACTTGGCTCTTCGGAGCCTTATGAATAAATACTTTGAGTCATAGAGTTTTGTTGTGATGCCATGTTGTATTTACACATATCGAGCATATTGTGTGTATGATTTGAAATGCTTGGTATGTGTGGGATCCGACAACCTAGTTGTCTATCCTTGGTAGCCTCTCTTATGGTGAAATGTAGCCTAGTGCTTCCATTGAGCGATGGTAGCCTGCTACAGCCCGGTTTACCGGAGTCCTGTTAGCCCAGTTGTTACTGCTCCGGAACACTTAGACAGGCCGGCATGTGTCCTACTTTGATCCTGTGTCTGTCCCTTCGGGGAAATGTCACGCGGTGTATACCGAAGCCCTGCTAGCCTGCTACAGCCCGGTTTGCCGCAGTCCTGCTAGCCCAGTTGCTACAGCCCGGAATCACCCGCTGATGACTAACACATTCGATGATGGGTCATGTATGTCTGTCCCTGTAAGTTAGTGCCATTTTGGGTTCATGACTTGTCATGTCGGCTTGGGTTCTCTTTCATATGGATGCTAGAGACACTATCATATACGTGAGTCAAAAGGCGCAAATGGTCCCGGGCCAGGTAGGGTGGCACCCGTGGGAATACCATGCGTGAGGCCGCAAACTGATATGATGTGTTACATGCTAGATCGGTGTGACTTAGAATCGGGGTCCTAACAGCATTGGTATCAGAGCTTGACTGCCTATAGGATTACCAAGCCAACCTGGTCGAAGTTGAGTATAGAAATGCTTTAGTTATATATAGGGGAATTGATTGTGGGAAGGAACGTAAGGCTCTTTTTACTTCTTTACCTTATGTCCTTCTGATCTGAGTCATCCTATCTTTTCTACGGGGATTAAGGAACTAGGCTTTCTCTTCTTCCATCAGGATCATGTGTTACTAATCCGTAGACTTATAGGATTGTTGAATTCAAGTCTCAATTCAGTTTCTAGTATTTCTGTGTGTTAACAGTTGGTCTCGAAACCTTGATATTGTGATGTTGAGTGGTCATGCCACTATTTTGCAGGATGTCTAAAACCTTTTTGAGCATTTACAGTCGTTATGCTGTCCATGTCATCCTAGGTTTCTAAACAATATGATGCATTTGCAAATTCCTTCTTATTGCTCCGAAGTTCCTTTATGTCAGATTAATCACACTAACCAGTGTGCTAGGGTATTTCATTGCCTCGGTATATATGTTGGAGCTATTATTATGACCCTAGGTGTCTTATGAAACCATCTAGTAATCTAGCCATGTTTTGTGTTCCTATTGTGATGAATCTGGCCATCATTCTCGAAAGCATCCCGTGATGCCATTTAGTTAGCAGGCATTCTATTCCTGGGTTCTAGAACCCGAGATCCACCCTGCTTACCTCCTGTTGATAGTGTTTGCTTGTTCCTTTAGGATATTAGTAACTTTGCGATAGTCCTCGAGGTCTGTGGTATTTCCTTCTTCCAAATACCGTGAACTGCTTATGGCAGAAGTTCTTTTGAACCTAAAGATCACAACAAGAGTGCTCTTGATGATTTCTCCATTCTATATTGTCACTCTGCCAATTCTACCTATCCGCATGGATTATCCGGAAGAAACCTGTTGAACTTGGTTCGACAGACAAATATATGAATCCACAACTCAGAAAATCATACGTTCCGTTGAGTTGTCCCTCTTTAGTTGTTTTCTAACATTCATCTATGAATTGATAGTCGAGAGTATGCGTGCATTCGTTCATTGTTGCCTTTACTCTTGCGTTCCGTCAAGCCATTCTATCTCGGAATGGCTAGGAGAAACAAACTCCGGCACCTCATCCATATTGAGGATTCGGTCAAAGTAGTTGTGTTCAGCAGATCAAAATGCCAATCTAGCTTTTGTTCTGTTCTACCCTGGAGTATTACCCCCTTTATGTCAGGATTCTCATGAGAATTGCACCACATCTTATGAATTCTTGACGCAGTAATACTTCTTGCCATCATTGTTCATTCCTCAGTTCCCGTGTTATTGTAACTGGAATGCCGACAAGTGTACTATGATGTGCGAAATCAATACTCCTAGCAACTGTGTTGCTTGGTAGTTAATGGACAACACTATCATTCTTATTGTGCTGGTTATTAAATCATCATTCTAAGATTGATTGTGCTACCTAGTCCTTATTTCTGGTGCAGTCTTCGATTAATGAGTTAGGATTTTGTCAAACCCTTGCTCTGTTGATCATATCGTCTTGCCCTGAAAAGCAAGATTGTTCTCGAGCTTAGTAACATATCGGTGGTTCGTGATTTTTCGAATACCTTCTCGGAGGTATCACCAGGTTGTCACCTGACCGCTATGTTGAGTTCATGATCAAGTTGGTTTCTTGTAGCCACCCTTTTCTCCAAGAATTTATGTTGGATACCCTTGAGCTAGTTGGTTAATCTTAACAACAACTTCGAGAGTTGGAAGATAAAAGCTTGTCCGAGCACACTCATCCCTAAGGGATATCTTGTATCTGTGTTGAAGAAAGATGATATCTTCATCGATTGATCCACGTGATCAATTGTTGGCGCTATTGTCTTATCAATCCTTTGATTTGAGTGTGGGCTATCGTCAAATCAAATCAGAACCAACGATGTTCGTAATGTTGTCTTAATCGTGGTTGTATCCTCGAGCATACATCATTACATCTTTTGGGTTTGACCAATGCTATCACCTTGTTCACATAGTTATGGAATCCCATCTTGATGGAAGTATCGATGATTTGTTGTTGAGCCCATTAACAATATTTTCATCTTGTCCATGACTCATGTCGAACATCTAAGTAGTGTTGGAAACTTTTATAAGCATTATCTTCATGTTCCGTTCATGAAGCGTATGTTCGGATGAGAGAACTGACTTCCTCTAATTCATGTGCATTTGATGCAAGTTGCCGCCGTGAACTCGAGAAAGTCATTGTTGCTTCCTCTGGAATCATCCCAAGTCAGTCATGCATGTGCGAAGTATACTTTGGTTTGTGAGATTAGCTACCTCCATTCTATACGTATCCCTAGCACGCCAAGCCACTAATTGATTTGTTCAAGATAAAGGAGTCTGTTCTAGAGTGTTAATCCTTTAGACTTCCGCGCGGAGACTTCAATATCATTAATTATGGGTCCCAGCCAGAACTCGGTAGTGTTTTTGTTGTAAGACTACTATGTGGTCATGCTTTTCTGGGATAGCATGTTCACATGTGTGTAGCAGAACCAGTTCATGTTTTGGAGCTTGCTATCATAGTTCATCTCCCGGGAATCTCGCAACGCTATCTCGTCGATTTGGGTTGCAAACTTTCATTTTTCTTTCTAGACTTGATGGGTCTGGAATATCCTAACACCAACCAGATCTGAATCTCAGGTAGATATGATGATTGGAACGTTTCCCAAGAACTATAATATTGGTCTCTTTGTAACCCGGTAAATTGGATGTCGTGGCCAACACACCCAACCAGAAGACCTACTATTGTAGTATCTTGATTGAGGAAGTTGGCCACCTCCCCATAAGGATTCCATAGGATTTACTCCAGTAGTTGGTCCTTATGGATTCTTGTGCTCCCGAAGTCCGAACTTTTACTTGATATTCTAGATACCAAACCATATCTATAAATGGGTTATGCTAGCACATCAAGGAGAACATTAGAAGCAGAGTGCTAAATGTCTCTCGGTTGATCATCCAGGTTTTTGTTTCCCTGGCCCCGCTAAGGTGAAGTCTGAGAAGGTGTTATCTTCCTTTGCATCAGCATCCTCCATCGATATTCATCATGGTATTATGAGGTGTCACCAAGATCTTGGCATAGATGTTGGTAAGACCCGGATGAATATGGAAATGCTCAAGTTCCTGAGAGCATGCTCAGACACTAGGTTATATCCTCGGTATCAATTGGAACGTGCCTTCCATTTGCCGAGTTGTCTTATAACTCTAGTTTCCTTTCCAATCTGAGTATGTAATTCTTTCGAATTCCTTCAAATGATCAATTGCGATTTCCCTTCGACTGGTATAGATAGTTTCAATGATCTCTGTATCAAAAATAATTCGTTTTGCCACTTAGGGGATTAATTCTATGAGTCACCTTCCCGATGTGTCCCGCTATGGAATCATGGCAATTATCTCCTCACTACCTTGAAAACCATGCACCATCCTACTTCAACGTGGAATTGTTGCCTACCAAATTGAGCAATCACCATCTGTTTCCTTTCACCCCTGATGTGTGTCTTGTGTCTCAGCTCAAGAGACATTCTTCCATCTCACTCCATGAGCTGATCTTGAGTGCTCGAACTTCGAGGAGATCGATCCCTATAGAGTTTCTTTCTGTCGTCATCATGTTGGATGAAGATCTCGAAAGAAAAGACGTCAAGATCAATTTTAGGCATTGAATCAACAACTTCGAGAAGTTTGTGCTAGCTCCATGTCCCCTCTATCTTCTTGCCTCACGTCTTGAATCTCGGGACGAGATTCTTGTTTAGTGGGCATGAGTTGTCATAGCCCTAGAATTTTGCTTGTAGATAGTCGCATCTGCATCCAGGCATCATATTTAAATTCCTGAAATTTGAATTGAGGATTGTTGAAGCCTAAAAATTTTATTTAAAATAAGGGCAAAGAACCCTTGAAAATGCATTCAATGTTTCCAAAATGGCCTTAAATAATGTTGGTTATATTTTGGCAAAGGTTTCTGCACTAAACCAAAAATAATGAACATTCTTGAGGAATATTCTGGGCACTGAATTTAAATCATTAGTTTATTCGCATTTGGAATTATATTCATAACATCTATAGAATATATTTCCAAATATCCTGAAACATTTTATGTGCATTTGGAATAGTCCATTCAGCAACATAAAAATATTCAGAGGAATATTGTCACTGGCTTTGGATTTGTTCTATTTGAAAATAGTGGCAAAAGAAATAAACAAAGAAAGCAAAACATAAAATAGAAAACCCAGAGAGAAGCACTTACCTAGCCTCACCTACCAGCCCACCAGACAGCCCAACATTGTGCGGACCAGTGCCAGTCATCTTATTCCCGGGGCCAGTAGGAGCTGCTGCGTGTTGACGGGCGAAGCCACCCCTAGCCACCTCCTGCTTGCCACCGAGGCGCCCCCGAGCCTACCCGGCGCCTCTGGAGATGCCCCGCAGCCCTCTCTGCCTCTCCCTCTCTCCTTGGACCCCCTCCTCCTCCTCTGCTCCCTCTCCCGAGCACGACCGAGCGAGCTCGCCAACACCGATCGTCGTACCCGTGACCACCGACCCCCCTCGCCCTACTGATGAGTCCAGAAGCACCGTCGCGTCTTCCTCATCCTATCCACCGAGCTATGCGTTACCGGGCGCCCTGCAACGACGCCATCGCCATCGTATTCCACCTCGGGAGCTGACCACCGCCGCTGTCGATCCGCCGGCCACAGGACATCCCCGAGCAAGAAGAGCCCCTCTTCGTGATCACTGTGAGCTTCGCTGTCGTTTTCCCCTAAGTCCGATGCCTAGCGCTCGCTGTAGCCGCCCTTTCCCATGGCGCCTGAAGCACGCCGCCGCACGAGCTCGTCGCCGACGAGGCTCCGGTGGCCAACCAGCCATGCTCATACGCTCGTTGGCTTTGTGAGAGCCTGCAGAATGCGTAAGTGCTACCCGTTGATCCTCCCGTGCATGGTATCGTCGTTTTCCTCGGCGCCCGAACTCTGACCGCCACCATAGCTCGTCGCCGGCCTCAATTCCGGCCACCCTACGCCCAACCGCAGCCAACACTAGATGCGCGCGAGCACCAGCAAGCTGCAGCAATAAACCACGCTCAAAACGGAGCCCTAAGGGCGATTTCCGAGCCCCTCCGCCGCGACTGCCGTCGCCGGCGGCTAACCGCCGGTCATTTTTACCGGGTTTGATAACCCTTTTACTCCCTAGAGTCATTGACATGTGGGCCCGCTCCCTGGTCAAAGCTAGGTTAGTTGCTAAATTAACCTCTAATTAGTTAGTTAACTATCTATTTCACTGACATGTGGACCCCACACGTCAGGTTTAACCTAGACCTAGTCAGTTGACCTGCTGACGTCACTCTGACGTAATGCTGACGCAGTAATCACTTTTCTGGATTTTAAATAAATCTAAATGATTTATTTATTTCACAAAATAGTTAAAACTTCTAAAGATCATAGAAAATAACCGTAGCTTAGAATGAAATAAGTTATATATGAAAAATTATCAGAAAAATATGAAGAATCTGTTTATGCCATGATCATGCATGTTTGAACAAGTTAACCTCACTGAATAGGACAAATGATGATTAGGGCAATTTATGAAATAACATTTGGTGTTGGAATTTGATCTTGCTTGAGTTCCACTTCAATTAACTTGGCTAGATATTGCATTAGGTGAATTCAGTAACTTAACATGACATGTCATTCACGTGAATGTGCATTGCATTGATTGTGTTCCTTCTTTGCTAGTCGGTGGTTGTTCCCCCTCAGTAGACGTATGTTTCGGCGATGAGTTCGATGACACCGATGAAGAGCTATACTATCTTCAGAGGTGCCAGGCAAGCAAAACCCCCTTGTTCATTCTGATATAACCCCACTCTCTACCTCCTTCTCTCTTTTACCGCATAGGACAACAACGATTCAACCGTTGTATGTTGCGGTAGTTGAACCCCCTTTCCTCTGCATGACCTGTCATTGCCACAGTAAATAGATGAAACCCACTAGCATGAGTAGGAGTTGTTTGAGCCCTGGTGTGCCTATTCATTCATGCTTGTTTGTCATGCCTGCTATTGCTTAGAGTTGTGTCACATCTGATTCATCATGGATGAATTGGAAAGTTGTGAACATGTCCTACTCTTGAGAGCTATGTGTGTGAACACAATTTGGTAAAGGTAGCAGTGAGAGGCCATGTAGGAGTACATGGTGGGTTATCTCATTGCAGCCGTCCTCAGGAACTGAGTTCTGTGTTTGTGATCCATGAACAGTTACTACCACACATTGGGCTCTGGGCGCTCCAAGCTCTCTCGACTTATTAATCAACCTGATCTCTGTCCAGGAGTTGCAACTAGTTTCTGGTGTTTGTAGGTAGTGTTGGTAGTCTACCATGTGGCACCCGGTACAGGTGGGCTTGGGATAGACTAGGCACCGTGGCCGGGTATACCAAGAGTTGCCCATTTGGTTGGCTTGGAACCCTGTACACATTGTTTGGGGCCGTGAGCGACACCCCATCCGGATCTCCTTGTGGATGGAACCCGAACAGGCGATAAACCTAGACTAGAGACTTGTGTGGTTAGTCAGGTGGTGGCCGACTCCCTCGCCAGGCTTCCGCTTGAAGGTTGCCGAGATACACGACGTGTACATGGTGGTAAGTGGCGAGAGCATGTGTGAAGAAGTAAACCCCTGCAGAGTTAACATGATCTATTCGAATAGCTGTGTCTGCGGTAAAGGACTTCTACGTTGCTTGTACAGTTCATAGACAAGTCAAAGTGGATACTCTAAAATGTGCAAGATAAGCGTGAGTGCTATGGATGGCATTCTCGTAGGGAGACGGGAGCGGATCCATCGTGGTGTATTGATATGGTGAATATGTGGACTCGTGTGCGCTGCCTCAAAAGATTTACTTGAAGTCGTAGTACAGGATAGCCACCGAGTCAAAGCTGGCTTGCTGCAGTCAAACTCCACCACCCCTTTGTTGATACTGATGCATATGTAGCTAGTTATGACGTAAGTCTTGCTGGGTACATTTGTATTCACGTTTGCTTAATTTATGTTTTTGCAGAGAGACTTTAGTCTCGCTAGTAGTTCCGCGTGGACTTCGACATTTAGCTTGTTACCTCAGCTACGATCTTTTACCCTTGGGAGGGTCTTGTGGATTGTCAGGCTTCTCAGCCTTTTTTCATTTGTAGTTGTCTGTACTCAGACATGTTCATGCTTCGGCTTGATGCTTGTATGCTCTGTATGTTGGGTCATGAGACCCATGTTTGTAATAATTGGCTCTTCGGAGCCTTATGAATAAATACTTTGAGTCATAGAGTTTTGTTGTGATGCCATGTTGTATTTAGACATATCGAGCATATTGTGTGTATGATTTGAAATTCTTGGTATGTGTGGGATCCAACAACCTAGTTGTATATCCTTGGTAGCCTCTCTTTTGGGGAAATGTAGTCTAGTGCTTCCACTGAGCCATGGTAGCCTGCTACAGCCCGGTTTACCGGAGTCCTATTAGCCCAGTTGCTACTGCTCCAGAACACTTAGACTAGCCGGCATATGTCCTACTTTGATCTTGTGTCTGTCCCTTCGGGGAAATGTCACGCGATGTATACCAGAGCCCTGCTAGCCTGCTACAGCCCAGTTTATCGGAGTCGTACTAGCCCAGTTGCTATAGCCCGGAATCACTTGCTGATGACCGACATGTTCGATGATGGGTCATGTATGCCTATCCCTGTAAGTTAGTGCCACTTTGGGTTCACGGCTAGTCATGTCGGCTCGGGTTCTCTATCATATGGATGCTAGCGACACTATCATATATGTGAGCCAAAAGCCGCAAACGGTCCCGAGCAAGGTAGGGTGGCACCCGTGGGAATATCGTGCGTGAGGCCGCAAAGTGATATGATGTGTTACATGCTAGATCGGTGTGACTTAGAATCGGGGTCCTGACATTGCTGATGCTTGCTAATAGTTCCAATCATAAGTGCATAGAATTCCAAGTCAGGGATGACATGCTAGCAGTGGCCTCTCCCACATAAAACTTGCTATCGGTCTAGTAACATAGTCAATTACTTAGGGACAAATTCATAACTCCTACCACCACTTTTCGACACTCTCTATACTAACTTTATTACTTCTTTACCTAAAACAGTCCCTAGTTTTTATTTACGTGCTCTTTATATTCTTGCAAACCTATCTGTGTACACCTACAAAGTACTTCTAGTTTCATACTTGTTCTAGGTAAAGCGAACGTTAAGCGTGCGTAGAGTTGTATCGGTGGTCGATAGAACTTGAGGGAATATTTGTTCTACCTTTAGCTCCTCGTTGGGTTCAACACTCTTAGTTATTGAAAGAGGCTACAATTGATCCCCTATACTTGTGGGTTATCAAGGCCTTTTTCTGGCGCCGTTGCTGGGGAGTTATAGCGTGGGGTGAATATTCTCGTGTGTGCTTGTTTGCTTTATCACTAAGTTGTTTTTATGTTGTGCTCTTGTTTTCTATCTTTAGTTATGGGTAGGAAACACAAAATACCAAAAACATTAGTGGTGCCTACTGAACCAATGGTTGAAGAACCACTCAAAATCTATCACACTCCTGAAGCTTTTTACTTGGATCATCTTCAATCCCTATGTGCTCGTGATGAAACCCCAACTAGCTTAGTTGAGGGCAAATCTTTAGATGAGCATGCTTGTTATGTGCGACACTGCTTATCTCAAAAAGGGAAACTTTTACTGGATCAAATTCATCGTTTGCAATGCTATGCTTAGAATTTATGTGAAATATATGGTTTTACTTGTTGTTCTAAAGACCCTAAGAAACACCTTCCCTACCAATGTTAGTTTAGTGATAATGGAATCCTATCTTTGTATGCTAAGGGTGTTTATAATTACTATGGTGTTCAACAAATTGAAGAATTTGTTGCTTTTAAGGGTGCTTATGAAATTGCTTCTTTGATTGGAAAGTATGATGCTACTCTTTACAAATCTGAAAATTTTGCAATATTTAAATATTTTTATGATAATTATGCTTCTAATGCCTATGTTAAACCATATATTGCGGACTCCTCCTCTGTCCAAGAATAGACTAATATTTTGCAGGAGTCTACGGAAGAAGGAATTGATGAAACTGGGGGCTCATTGGATGAAAAAGATGATGAGGAGAGCGATGAACAAAAGGAGGAAGAGCGGATTAGCTACCCGTGCCCACCTTCTAATGAAAGTAACTCTTCAACTCATACATTGTTTAATTTCCGTTCGAATTTACCAAAGGATGAATGCTATGATGATTGTCATGATCCCGTTGACTCTTTTGAAATATCCCTTTTTGATGATGCTTGCTATGCTTGTGCCAAGATGCCAATATGAATTATGCTTATGGAGATGAACTTGCTATAGTTCCTTATGTTAAACATGAAATTGTTGCTATTGCACCCACGCATGATAGTCCTATTATCTTTTTGAATTCTCCCGACTACACTATATCAAAGAAGTTTGCCCTTATTAAGGATTATATTGATGGGTTGCGTTTTACTACTACACATGGTGATTTTGATAGATATAATATGCATGTGCTTGCTTCTCCTACATGCAATTATTATGAGAGAGGAACTACATCTCCACCTCTCCATGTTTCCAATATGATAAAATTGCAAGAAACTGTTTATACTATGCGTTGGCCTTTACTATGTGTGCATGAATTGTTCTTTTATGACATGCCGATGCATAGGAAGAGAGTTAGACTTGGTTTTCGCATGTTATATGTTACTTTGTGCTCACTACTAAGTCACAAATCATTGTTAATTAAAATTGGTCGTGATATACCCTAGGATCTGGGTGGATCCATTACTTGAGCACTATATGCCTAGCTTAATGGTTTTAAAGAAAGAGCTTCCAGGGAGACAACCCGGAAGTTTTAGAGAGTCATTTATTTCTATTGTGTGCTTTTATAAAGTTTAAAAACAAGAATAATGTGCCAAGATTTTCCTGTAGGATGTTTACATTGCTTGTTGGTTTGTGCGGTGTAAGACAAAAACTTTGGCTGTAGTGTGCGATTTTACATTTTTTTACTGGTACTTCAAACGGTTCTGAAATCATTTGCATTGTCTTTCTATACAAATTTTTTATTTTTCCTAATTTTTTCAGAATTTTTGGAGTAACATAAGTATGGTGAATGTTCAGATTACTACAGTCTGTCTTGTTTAAGATAGATTCTGTTTTTGATGCATTGCTTTCTTGTTTTGATGAAACTATCGATTTTTATCAGTGGATTAAGCCATGTAAAAGTTATATTACATTAGCTACAGTGCAAAAATAAAATATTAATTGGTTTGCAACAGTACTTAGAGTAGTGATTTGCTTTATTATACTAACGGATGTTACTCAGCTTTCAGTTGAGTTTTGTGTGGATGAAGTGATCAAAGATCGAGGAGGTCTCGATATGAGGAGAAGGAGGAGAGGCAAGAGCTCAAGCTTCTAGATGCCCAAGGCTCCCCGAGTAAATATTCAAGGATACTCAAGCGTCTAAGCTTGGGGATTCCCCGGAAGGCATCCCATCTTTCTTCAACAGGAATCTATTTGTTTTCGGTTTCGTTTCGTTCATGTGATATGTGCAAATCTTGGAGCGTCTTTAGCATTTAGTTTTCACTTTTCTTTCATGCACCATGCTAGTATGAGATAGTCCATGGTTGATTTATAGGATTCTCTTTGCACTTGACTTATATCTTTTGAATATGGCTTTATAGTATGCTTCAAGTGCTTCACTTATATCATTTTAGGTGTGGATTGCCTGTTTCTCTTCACATAGAAAACCGCCATTTGTAGAATGCTCTTTTGCTTCACTTATATTTGTTAGAGCGTGGGCATATCTTTTGTAGAAAAAATTAAGCTCTCTTGCTTCACTTATATCTATTTACAGAGATGACATGAATTGGTCATTCACATGGTTAGTCATAAAATCCTACATAAAACTTGTAGATCACTGAATATGATATGTTCGATTCCTTGGAATAGCTTTGCGATATAAAGATGGTGATATTACAGTCATGCTAGTGGGTGGTTGTGGATTGTAGAAATACTTGTGTTGAAGTTTGTGATTCCCGTAGCATGCACGTATGGTGAACCGTTATGTAACGAAGTTGGAGCATGAGGTATTTATTGATTATCTTCCTTATGAGTGGCGGTCAGGGATGAGTGATGGTATTTTCCTACCAATCTATCCCCCTAGGAGCATGCGTGTAGTACTTTGTTTCGATGACTACTAGATTTTTGCAATAAGTATGTGAGTTATTTATGACTAATGTTGAGTCCATGGATTATACGCACTCTCACCCTTCCATCATTGCTAGTCTCTTCGGTACCGTGCATTGCCCTTTATCACCTCGAGAGCTGGTGCAAACTTCGCCGGTGCATCCAAACCCCGTGATATGATACGCTCTATCACACATAAGCCTCCTTATATCTTCCTCAAAACAGACACCATACCTACCTATCATGGCATTTCCATAGCCATTTCGAGATATATTGCCATTCAACTTCCATCATCATCATATACATGACTTAAGCATTTATTGTCATATTGCTTTGCATGATCGTAAGATAGCTAGCATGATATTTTCAAGGCTTGTCCATTTTTTTGATGTCATTGCTATGCTAGATCATTGCACATCCCGGTACACCGTCGGAGGCATTCATATAGAGTCACATCTTTGTTCTAGTATCGAGTTGTAATATTCAATTGTAAGTAAATAAAAGTGTCGGTGTCAAAACCGGAAGATCTCGGGTAGGGGGTCCCGAACTGTGCGTCTAAGGCGGATGGTAACAGGAGGCGGGGGACACGATGTCTACCCAGGTTCGGGCCCTCTCGATGGAGGTAATACCCTACTTCCTGCTTGATTGATCTTGATGATATGAGTATTACAAGAGTTGATCTACCACCAGACAGATCGTAGAGGCTAAACCCTAGAAGCTAGCCTATGGTATGATTGTTGTTGTCCTACGGACTAAACCCTCTGGTTTATATAGACACCGGAGGGGGCTAGGGTTACACAGAGTCGGTTACAAGGAAGAAGATCTATATATCCGTATTGCCAAGCTTGCCTTCCACGCCAAGGAGAGTCCCATCCGGACACGGGATGAAGTCTTCAATCTTGTATCTTCATAGTCCAACAGTCCGGACAAAGGATATAGCCCGGCTGTCCAGAGATCCCCTAATCCAGGACTCCCTCAGTATCCCCTGAACCAGGCTTCAATGACGATTAGTCCGGCGCGCAGATTTGCCTTCGGCATTGCAAGGCGGGTTCTTCCTCCGAATACTCCATAGAAGATTTTGAACACAAGGATAGTGTCCGGCTCTGCAAAACAAGTTCCACATACCACCGTAGAGAGAATACTATTTCCACAAATCTAATCTGCTGACACATTTAGCAACATGACATCATGCCATGGCCCGGTCATTATTAGAACCATTTTTCTCAACCAGCACTGCACATATCGCGAGGCAGTTTTCTTGACATGTCTTGTCGAAGCAGAGATTGTGTCCCCTTATCACGGGATTCTTATCAATACGGGTATGGGTAACCCAACCGCGCCATCAATTATGACGTTCGGGGAATAAGCGATTTTACCAGGTAAGTGGGGAGGCACATCGCCTCTTCTGCCCTTATAAAGGGACAAAGATTCACCCTTTTTACCCACGCCTTCTTCCTCCTTGCTTATCCATTCTCGCACACTCGAGCTCCAGCGCCCAAGTTCGCGTCTTTCTCCTTAAACCACTCCAAGCATGTCCGGAGCGGGAGGCAAGTGGATGGTCTCCTCCGTCACGGAGGAGAACATCACAAAGCTACGGGAAGCCGGTTATCTGGCTGCGGATATTGCGCCCCGGCTGCCAGATGCGGGGCAGATCATCCCTAAGCCTGAAACCCATGAGAGGGTAGTTTTCCTTACCCACTTTGTCCGCAAACTGGGATTTCCCCTTCACCCATTTGTCCACGGGCTCATGTTGTACTACGGGCTGGATTTTCATGATCTGGCCCCCAATTTCATCCTCAACATCTCGGCGTTTATCGTCGTGTGTGAGGCCTTCCTCCGCATCAGGCCCCACTTTGGCCTATGGCTGAGGACCTTCAATGTTAAACCGAAGGTGGTGGTCGGCCTGCAAGCAGAGTGTAGAGGCGCCATGGTGGGCAGAATGCCTAACGTCACCTGGCTCGAAGGCTCCAATGTGGAGACCATAAAGGGGTGGCAATTGGGGTGGTTCTATATCACCGAGCCACGTGACACCAACTAGGTTGCAGCCCCCGAATTTCAATCCGGAATCCCCACGTGGTTCACTTCCTGGAAAGAGAAGGGCCTGTCCTGGGGTTCCCCGGTAGAGCTGACCAGACTCCAGACCTGCATCAAGAACATGATGAGCAAGAAAATCAAGATTGTCAACGTGGTCCAGGTCATGCTCTTCCGCTAGATCCTCCCGTGTCAACGACGGGTATTCAATTTGTGGGAGTTCGACCCGGCCAAGCACCAGATGCTGCGAGAGCTCTTCGACACGATGCACAAGGACGTCTGGAAAGTGCTGTTCAAGGGCGCCGAGGTACCTCCTCCCCTTACCGAGGACCGCGGACTCAGCGCAAAGCGCCATGCCAATCCGGTAAGTTTTTATATCTCACAGGATATTTATTTGCCCCAGTTTAATCATGTGCGGGATCTAAACTTCCATGCCATTAACAGGACTGGATAGAGACAGCGGAGCAGATCGATTGCCCAGCCCCCCTACCTGAAGATCCTGCAGATGCTCTCCTAACGGAGATGCTGGTTCCGGCGCCTTACGAGGTGCCGGGGAAGAAGGCCAAGAAGAAGGCCACGGCGACCCGAAAGGGTCTCCAGCGCAAGGTTATATCGGACGCATCGTCCGATAACTCCAAAGCGCACTCCTCCCACGAAAACGAGGTGGAGGAATAGGAAAGTTCTCCCCTCCCAGCCGGGGGAGACAAGAAAAGGAAGGCCACCCCAACCGGGGAGGCCGAAGGGTCCAAGAAGGGAAGGACCCTCCTTCCGGACTGCTCCACGACGGCCGCCTACAGCAACGACGAGTGGTTACCCAGGGACAAGCCCCTAGCGAAGTCGTAAGTATCCGGATACCATAGTAAATCATGGTATGTTTTATTGCACTGCTTCTCCTTACGCCGAATATGATTATGCAGTCCGTCCCGAGCCCGTCTTGACGTATCTTCGTCGGACGGTTCTTTGGACTCGTCGGATATGAATAGCGATTCACTTCCGACTGCCTCCACCCCTTGCCCTACGGACAACGTCGAGGTGTTGTCTCGAAAGGCACCGAGCCGAGGGCAGGTAGTCCTGGGGGCGACTCGAGGAGACCCTCTGGACCCTGGGTGCAAAGGGAGCAAGACTCCCACGGGCTCCAAGTTCGGCCCCCAGCCGAACACTACGCCTGAACCTTCGATGGTTCCGGACTCCGGTAGGCGATAACCCGTTAAGAGGGGCAATCCGCCCATGCCGGTGGCCTGTCCATCCATAGGGACCGGACAACTTGCTGGAAGCGCTTCGCGGTGCTTCCATCGACGAAGAGCACCGCACTATCATGAGTGCGGTGATCGAGGAAGTTCAGTCCACCAAAAACGGACTAACCGAAGCTTGTGCCAGCCTCCTAACAGGCTTTCAGGTAAGCAATCAACTTATAGGAAAATATTACTGCATAGACAGTAGCCCCTGATGCTCTATTTGGTGTTCGCGAAGAAAGGCCGAATAGAGGATCAAATAATGACTCAGGAGTCTAATCAAAATATGTCTATGTGCATATGCAGGCTTCACTGCTCGCCACTGCCGCACATACTGCGGAGGTCACTGCACTGAAGCAGGACCTTGAGTGGTCCGAGGATGAGCTCGGCCTTACTAAGAGGCAGCTCGAGGAGAGCAAAGGTAAGCAATACCTTGTCTATATATTAAAAAGAAATTCGGTTGTAAAGTAATAGGATCATCATGAATTTGCCAGGGGCCATGACCGAGGTGGCGACCCTGAAGAAGGCGCTATCTGAGGCCGAAGACAAAGCGGCCAAGGAGCACATTGAGCGGGAAAAGCAAGAAGCCCGGGTAGGCGAGGTGCAGCAAGAGCTCGAGGCTCTCGCCAAAAAACACGATTCCTTGGAGCTTGACTCTAAGACGCGAGAGATCGAGCTTGAGAAGGCACTGGAAAGCGCATGGAGTGCCAAGGCTGAAGCCCACAAGGCCCTCCAGGAGATTGATGCGGTGAAGAAGATAGCGGCGGGTAAGGCATTCATTATGCAAATAAAGCATGTGAAGGAAACTTTCCTTTTACTTACCCGAGTTCGGAGCTCTCCAGGAGCGTTCGTAGATCTTCCCCGCAGTGTACTGGATGCCGCGGAGTTTTACCGAGCTGAGGAGGGGAGCTCGACGGAAAAGATGTTCTGGTCTCAGTATACTGGGACCGAATACCCAATGCCCTTGAGCGACCAGCTGAAGCAGCTGGTCGAGCTTCACAAGGCGACCGAACAGGCAATGAAGGGTCTTATAGTCCGGATGTGGCCTGGCGATCCCCTGCCTAGCAGCTACTTCAGTCTGGTGAGGCGGCTTGTGGATGCCTGCCCACAGCTTGAAGCCATAAAGTGGTCTGTCTGCATCGAGGGTGCGCGCAGGGATTTTTCCCGGGCAAAGGTGCACTGGGCGAAGCTGGACGCCGTAAAGCTGGTGAAGGAGGGGCCGCCGGAGGGCAAGGAGCATCGCTGCCCTGAAATGTATTATGACAGTGTCCTGAAGGGTTCACGCCTTGTGGCGGAGGAATGTGCTAGAGATGTAATTTTTGAATGAACATGCTCATGTGATCCTGTAATGTGAAACGAGTTCATTGCACTATCCAACTCTTTTTTGAATTTAAAATATTACCTTCTATGCGGCCGTTTATAAAATCTGAGAGTTGGCCAGTTGTCGGCTTCTGCCCCCACGTAACTAGTACTGGGGTGTTCGGGATAAACCTGAGCACTCTTTATCCCAATTTTGGGTCCTTTGAGGGAGGTGTTCAGCACAACGAACCAGGCATTCGGACTATAAGGCTTTATCACTCTCACTTAGCCATAGAAGTCTACAGTTTTAAATTTTGGCGAAGCCCCTAGTATTCGGAAGGCCGAATTTGGGCCGCTATATACGCCTAAGTCGGGCAAGGCCGACTCCTCGCCCGAAGCGGAAAAAGTCTTTAAGGACTTGAGACCTCTCGAACAGTGACCAGCTCTCGCCTTATCATGACAGTCAGTTTTCGGCTTTCTCTACTAAGGTGCTCGTCCGGAAGAACCGGGACACAATCGCAGTTTTTCTCCTAGCGCTACCTTGGCCGATATAGCGGAACGTAAGGTACCAAAACATGGGAGATGGGCAAACCCAACTATTGACCCAAGACATGATTCGGAGTTGATGCATATAATGCTATATGTTCGGGGTGCCGCACTGTCGAAAGTGTTCGGACTTCTCATGCCGTATTATGGGGTAAACGAAAGCCCCGGGCGTACTGACCGTACCAAAATGTATGGGTGCAATTGTCGTAAATGAACATATAAGAAAAAAGGGACGAATAATGCAATAATAGACTAATGATATGCATTGTTATTTAAATAATACGTCGAAGCGTACTGATACAAGTAGTGCAATAAGCAAAAAATAGGATTATTTGACATGTCCTATCCAAGGGCAAGCTGCGTATGGATAGTAAAAGGCGGGTATATCGATCGTTATTAGAGACCACCTGGGGGTTTCCTTGTACGTCTTAGCTTCTTGCCTCCTTGGTTGTTCCTTCCCGTAATGTGTCCGACAATCATACTGCTGGAAAGGGCTTCCAGAGAGTAAGGTCCAGAAAGAGAAAAAATGATAAAGGTATGCAGCCCCTAGGGCGGTTAAGCCGCATTGCGGGACGTGCCTTGATCATGCCCCCGCCTATGCCCATGGTTTTTTTAGTGCGTAATTATGTACGTGTGGCACGGATTTCATTGCTTGACTGGGACTAGGACAGGGGCCAAATTGCTAGGTGAGCTCTGAATGTGCTAGGCGATCCTGTTGCAGGTTCCTCCAGACTCGCTTGACGGTGTCTGGGGGCTGTATCGCTGAATTGGCGGTTTGCCCTAAAAGGCTGCTTTGTGCTTCTGCTGCGAGGGCCGCAGTGTGCTCTTCCGTGCGGAGCGAGCGTTTTGTGTTTCCATTGACTGTTATGACCCCCTAGGTCCTGGCATCTTGAGCTTGAGGTATGCGTAATGCGGTACCGCATTGAATTTTGCAAATGCGGTTCGCTCGAGCAGTGCATGATAGCCACTACGGAATGGGACGATATCGAAGATTAACTCCTCACTTCGGAAGTTGTCCGGAGATCCGAAGACCACTTCCAGTGTGATTGAACCCGTGCAATGGGCCTCTACACCTGGGATGGCGCCCTTAAAGGTGGTTTTGGTGGGTTTGATCCTCGAGGGATCTATACCCATTTTGCGCACTGTATCTTGATAGAGCATGTACAGGCCGCTGCCGCCGTCCATAAGGACTCGAGTGAGGTGAAATCCGTCGATGATGGGGTCTAGGACCAATGTGGCCGATCTGCCATGACGGATACTAGTGGGGTGGTCCCTGCAATCGAAGGTGATCGGACAAGAGGACCATGGGTTGAACTTTGGGGCGACGGGCTCCATCGCATAGACGTCCCTTAGTGCACGCTTCTGTTCCCTCTTGGGAATGTGGGTTGTGTATATCATGTTCACCGTCTTCACTTGTGGGGGGAACCTCTTCTGTCCTCCCTAGTTTGGCGGCCGGGGCTCCTCCTCGTCATCACTATGCAGCCCCTTGTCCTTGTTTTTGGCATTCAACTTGCCGGCCTGCTTGAACACCCAGCATTCTCTATTGGTGTGATTGGCTGGCTTATCGGGGCTGCCATGGGTTTGACACGAGCGATCAAGTATGCGATCCAAACTGGACGGGCTCGGAGTACTTCTTTTGAGTGGCTTTTTCCGTTGACCGGATCTAGAGCCTCTGAATCCGGCATTGACTGTCGTATCATCGGCGTTATCGCCGTTGTTGCGGCGCTTGTGTCTGTTACGACATGGTCTGCCGTTGGCATCTTTGGTATCCGACGTGCCCAGATTCCTTGATGTGTTGTTGCTGTGAGCCAGCCAGCTATCCTCGCCCATGCAAAAGCGGGTCATGAGTGTCGTGAGGGCTGCCATAGACTTCAGCTTCTCCTGGCCGAGGTGCCGGGCGAGCCACTCATCACGGATGTTATGCTTGAATGCCGCTAAGGACTCTGCATCCGGACAGTCGACAATTTGGTTTTTCTTAGTTAGGAATCGTGTCCAGAATTGCCTGGCCGATTCCCCTAGCTGCTGAGTTATATGACTCAAGTTATCATCATCCGTTGGCCGCACATAAGGGCCCTAGAAGTTGTCAAGGAATGCGTCTTCCAAATCCTCCCAACTGCCGACGGAGTCTGCTGACAAGCTATTCAGCCAATGTCGAGCTGGTCCTTTGAGTTTTGGTGGGAGGTACTTGATGGCATGCAGATCATCACCGCAAGCCATGTGGATGTGGAGGAGGAAATCCTCAATCCATATAGCGAGATTTGTTGTACCATCATACGATTCGATATTTACGGGTTTAAAACCCTCCGGGAATTCGTGATCCATAACTTCATCAGTGAAGCATAGGGGGTGTGCGGCGCCTCTGTGCCAGGCTATATCACGATGCAGTTCATATGAGTCTTGTCTGCTGTATTCGGCCAGGTCGGATTTACTTTTAGTGTATCCGGCTTGACGGTCACCGTCCTGCGTTGGGGCGCGCCCCCGTGACCCATATATCGACCTTGCATGTTTTGCCCAGCTTTCCAATACGTCTCGCAGGTCCCGTGTGTTGCCCCGGGCCTTGGTATTTTTGGTTTGAGTGGCGGCGGGGTGCAGGCTGAACTTCAGGCTGAAACGCCTCTCTGGCTCGGCCACGAGGTGGCCGGTCAGCAGCATCGTACACTGGTGATGTAGGTTTCAATGCTTCCTCCTCGAGTCGGGGTAGCGACCTGTACTTTGGGTAACTCTTGGAGGGGCGCTCGAGTTCGTATTCCTCGGCCGCAAGGACTTTGGTCCATCTGTCTGCTAGCAAATCTTGATCAGCTCGAAGCTGTTGTTGCTTTTTCTTCAAGCTATTTGCTGTGGCTATATGCCGGCGCTTGAAGCGCTCCAGCTCGATGGGATCCTCAGGCACGATAAATTCTTTGTCTCCGAGGCTCACCTCGTCTTCGGAGTGAGGCATGTAATTGTCCTCCTCCGATTCTCTATCTGCTACCCGCTCTGGAGGGCTAGCTTGTTCACCCTCCCGCTCTAAATCATGCTGGAGGGGATTGTTGTTGTCTTCGGGACTATCCGGACTGTTATTGTCTCTTGTGCCGGTATCACTACTTTTTCTATGGCGGGACATAGAGCGGCGCCGCTGATGTCGGCGCTTGGGTTGCTTCTTGGAGGGGTCATCCCCCGTTGTCTCGTCTCCATTGCCTTCTTTCGGGGTGTCCACCATGTATATATCATATGATGAGGTGGTGGTCTAGCGCCCTGTGGGCGGTGGTTCCTATTCGTCTCCTGCATCGTCGTCCATACCGTCGATGTCTTCGGAGTCGAACTCGAGCATGTCGGTTAAATCATCGACAGTGGCTACTAAGTGGGTGGTGGGTGGGGAGCGAATTTCTTCATCGTCCGCATCCCATTCTAGCCGGACATAGTTCGGCCAAGGTTCTCCTGACATGGAGAGAGACCTTAATGAATTTAGCACGTTGCCAAAAGGTGAGTGCTGAAAGATATCCGCGGAGATGAACTCCATGATCGGCGCCCAATCAGATTCGATAGGCATGGACGTAGGTGGCTCGAAGTCCGTGGCCGGATACAAATATGGTGGTTCGGCAACACGGCTCTCGTAAGGGGTGAAGTCAGTATCCGGCTCTATTGCCACTGAGAGTGCGGCCTCCGTGGCGGGTTCTATCCACCCGTCCTCGTATGGCACAATTTGCTCCGGATTGAAGGACGGAGTAGTTGTAGGGGTGATCTCCCGAACATTGTCCAACGACAGAGCTAAATCATGCTCGTCGTGATCATGCAGCGCACCTGACATGGGCTCGAATCTGTCAAAGATCAACTCTCTGCGGATGTTGGCAGTGTAGTTTAAGTTCCCGAACCTGACCTGATGGCCAGGGGTGTAGCTCTCGATCTGCTCCAGATGGCAAAGAGAGTTGGCCCACAGTGCGAAGCCGCCGAACACGAAGATCAGTCCGGGGAGGAAAACCTCACCCTAGACCGCATCGTTACCGATGATCGAAGGAGCCATCAAGCCTTACGGTGACGGCATAGTGGAACTCTCAATGAAACCACCAATGTTGGTGTCAAAACCGGCATATGTCGGGTAGGGGGTCCCGAACTGTGCGTCTAAGGCAGATGGTAACAGGAGGTGGGGGACACGATGTTTACCCAAGTTCGGGCCCTCTCGATGGAGGTAATACCCTACTTCCTGCTTGATTGATCTTGATGATATGAGTATTACAAGAGTTGATCTACCACCAGATCGTAGAGGCTAAACCCTAGAAGCTAGCCTATGGTATGATTGTTGTTGTCCTATGGACTAAACCCTCCGGTTTATATAGACACCAGAGGGAGCTAGGGTTACACAGAGTCGGTTACAAGGAAGAAGATCTACATATCCGTATTGCCAAGCTTGCCTTCCACGCCAAGGAGAGTCCCATCCGGACACGGGACAAAGTCTTCAATGTTGTATCTTCATAGTCCAACAGTCCGACCAAAGGATATAGTCCGGCTGTCCGGAGACCCCCTAATCCAGGACTCCCTCAAAAAGTGTGATGATCATCCTTATTAGAACATTGTCCCATGTGAGGTTATCAAAATAAATGTGGCCAAAGAAGCCCCCAAAAAAGAGAGGCCAAAGAAGCCTACTAAAAAGGAAAAAGGGAAAAAATGAGAGAAAAGAGAGAAGGGACAATGTTACTATCCCGTTACCACACTTTGTGCTTCAAAGTAGCACCATGTTCTTCATATAGAGAGTCTCTTGCGTTATCACTATCATATACTAGTGGGAATTTTCATTATAGAACTTGTCCTATATATTCCAATGATGGGCTTCCTCAAATGCCCTAGGTATTCATGAGCAAGCAAGTTGGATGCACACCCACTTAGTTTCAGTTTGAGCATTCATACACATATAACTCTAGTGCATCCGTTGCATGGCAATCCCTACTCCTCGCATTGACATCAATTGATGGGCATCTCCATAGCCCGTTGATTAGCCACGTCGATGTGAGACTTTCTCCTTTTTTGTCTTCTCCACACAACCTCTACCATCATATTCTATTCCACCTATATTGCTATATCCATGGCTCACGCTCATGTATTGCGTGAAAGTTGAAAAGGTTTGAGAACGTCAAAAGTATGAAACAATTGCTTGGCTTGTCATCGGGGTTGTGCATGATTTGTAAATTTTGTGTTGTGAAGATGGAGCATAGCCAGACCATATGATTTTGTAGGGACACCTTTCTTTGGCCATGTTATTTTGAAAAGACATGATTGCTTTATTAGTATGCTTGAAGTATTATTGTCTTAATGTCAAATGATAGACTATTGCTTTGAATCACTCATGCCTTAATATTCATGCCATGATTAGATAACATGATCAAGATTATACTAGGTAGCATTTCACATCAAAATTTATCTTTTTTATTATTTACCTACTCGAGGACGAGAAGGAATTAAGCTTGGGTATGCTGATATGTCTCCATCGTATCTATAATTTTTTATTGTTCCCATGCCAATATTATACAACTTTCATATACTTTTGGCAACTTTTTATACTATTTTTGGGACTAACATATTGATCCAGTGCCCAGTGCCAGTTCCTGTTTGTTGCATGTTTTTTGTTTCGCAGAAAATCCATACCAAACGGAGTTCAAACGGGATAAAAACTTACGGAGATTTTTTTTGCAATATATGATTTTTGGGAAGAAGAATCAACGCGAGACGATGCCCGAGGGGGCCACCAGGCAGGGGGGCGTGCCCCAGGGGGTGGGCGCACCCCTGACCCTCGTGGCCACACCGTAAGGCGGTTGGTGCCCTTATTTCGCCACAATAAAGCCAATATCCGGATAGAAATGGTGTTAAAATTTCAGCCCAATCGGAGTTACGGATCTCTCGGAATATAAGAAACGGTGAAAGGCCAAAATCTGGAACGCAGAAACAGAGAGAGACAGAGACACAGATCCAATCTCAGAGGGGCTCTCGCCCCTCCGCCTCCATGGAGGCCATGGACCAGAGGGGAAACCCTTCTCCCATCTAGGGAGAAGGTCAAGGAAAAAGAAGAAGAAGAAGAAGAAGAAGAAGAAGAAGAAGAGAAGGAGGAGGAAGGGGGGGCCTCTCCCCCTCTCTCCTGGTGGCGCCGGAACGCCGTCGGGGCCATCATCGTGTGACGGCGATCTACACCAACACCTCCGTCATCTTCACCAACAACTTCATAACCTTCCCCCATCTATCTACAGTGGTCCACTCTCCTTCAACCCGTTGTACCCTCTACTTGAACATGGTGCTTTATGCTTCATATTATTATCCAATGATGTGTTGCCATCCTATGATGTCTGAGTAGATTTTCGTTGTCCTATCGGTAATTGGTGAATTGCTATGGTTGGTTTAATTTGCTTGTGGTTATGTTATTGTCCTTTGGTGCCCAGCATATGAGCGCGCGTGTGGATCACACCATAGGGTTAGTTGTATGTTGATAGGACTATGTATTGGAGGGCAAGAGTGACAGAAGCTTCAATCTAGCATAGAAATTGATCCAATCATAAGATAGCAAGGGGGAGCAATATATCTTAATGCTATGGTTGGGTTTTACCTTAATGAACGTTAGTAGTTGCGGATGCTTGTTGATAGTTCCAATCATAAGTGCATAGAATTCCAAGCCAGGGATGACATGCTATCAGTGGCCTCTCCCACATAAAACTTGCAATCGGTCTAGTAACATAGTGAATTGCTTACGAACAATTTTGCAACTCCTAGCACCACTTTTCCACACTTGCTATACTAACTTTATTGCTTCTTTACCTAAAACAGCCCCTCGTTTTTATTTATGTGCTCTTTATATTCTTGAAAACCTATCTCGTTACACCTACAAAGAACTTCTAGTTTCATACTTGTTCTAGGTAAAGCGAATGTTAAGCATGCCTAGAGTTGTATCGGTGGTCAATAGAACTTGAGGGAATATTTGTTCTACCTTTAGCTCCTCGTTGGGTTCAACACTCTTACTTATCGAAAGAGGCTACAATTGATCCCCTATACTTGTGGGTTATCAACCATCTACCAGATATGTGGACACCGAGATGAGCAATGGGAGATGATCCGCACCAGGAAGGATAAATCCATTGCAGCCTACATACAGGAGTTGAACAAGCACATTCGACGCTACAAGAACTAGATGTGCGCCAACCTGATAGACACGAAGAAGGTGATCACCCAGAATATGGAGCTGGAGGAAGAACTCAAGTCTACATGCGATGGATATGAAGAAGCAATTGATGTACTACTGGGGCAGAATGAAGACTTGAAGAAGAAGCTAGGAATATTCATGGGGGATACCGAACCTGGAGTGGACATTCATTCAGTAGATTACATCATACTAGACGACACAGAATCTGACCCCGACAGCGATGATGATTATGAAGACAAAGACGAAGCAGGAGCAAATATTATGGAGTCTTCCACCGATCAAAATTTCTAGTCGACCACCATATTACCATTAGAAATTCTTCCATGTAATAGTCCGCGAGATTTTGTAACGGTAGCTTAGATCGATTGTATGAATGTTTTTGATATTGAGTGGTGTGGAATGAATATGTTTGTCTCATGGGCATATGGGTAGTGAAATCCCTCTTTAGACCTCACTCTATTCTGTTCTCAGCCCTCTAAAACCAATAAGATGCCTCCGAGACGTGACCCCGCACTCGCCTTCCCACCGGAGCTCACTCAGTTGATCCAACAGAAGAATGCCTTGATGTAGTTGCTAGTCCAGAACCAAGGCAACAACAACAAGAACATCCCACCGCTGTCGGTGTCAAAACCGGCAGATCTTGGGTAGGGGGTCCAGAACTGTGCGTCTGAGGTTGATGGTAACAGGAGACAAGGGACACGAAGTTTTACCCAGGGTTAGGCCCTCTTGATGGAGGTAATACCCTACGTCATGCTTGAATAATATTGATGAGTATGGGGGTTACAAGAGTTGATCTACCATGAGATCATAATGGCTAAAACCCTAGAAGTCTAGCCTATATGATTATGATTGTCCTTGTCTCTTTGGACTAAACCCTTCGGTTTATATAGACATCGGAGGGGACTAGGGTTGTACAAAGTCAGTTATAGAGAAAGGAATCTTCATATCCGAATGCCAAGCATGCCATCCATGCCAAGGAGAGTCCTATCCGAACACGGGTGAGAGTCTTCGGTCTTGTATCTTTATAGACCATCAGTCCGGC
>NC_053024.1:107778046-107793225 GCF_003073215.2 Triticum urartu | reverse complement strand
CTGAGTACAATTGTACTCACGTTTACTTAATTTATGTTTTTGCAGAGAGGCTTCAGTCTCGCTAGTAGTTCCGCGTGGACTTCGACGTTTAGCTTGATACCTCATCTACGATCTTGTGCCCTCGGCAGGATCTGGTAGATAGTCAGGCTTCTTAGTCTTTTTCCATTTGTAGATGTCTGTACTCGGACATGTTAAGCTTCCGCATGTGTTTGACTTGTATGCTCTGAATGTTGGATCATGAGACCCATGTTTGTATTTCTGGCTCCTCGGAGCCTAATGAATAAATACTTGAGTCGTAGAGTTATGTTGTGATGCCATGTTGTATTTACTCATATCGAGCATATTGCGTGTATGATTGAAATGCTTGGTATGTGTGGGATCCAACAACCTAGTTGTTTTTCCTTGGCAGCCTCTCTTATGGGGAAATGTAGTCTTCTGCTTCCATGAGCCATAGTAGTCCGCTACAGCCCGGTTCACCGGAGTCCTGCTGGCCCAGCACTACTGCTCAGGACACTTGACTGGTCGGCATGTGTTTCACTTCGTTCCTATGTCTATCCCTTCGGGGAAATGTCACGCGGTGACATCCGGAGTCTTGTTAGCCCAGTGCTACAGCCCGGAATCACTCGCTGATGACCGACATGCTCGATGTGATTCATGTATGCCTGTCTCTATAGGCCTGTGCCGCTTTGGGTTCACGACTAGCCATGTCGGCCCGGGTTCTCTGTCATGTGGATGCTAGCGACACTATCATATACGTGAGCCAAAAGGCGCAAACGGTCCCGGGCCATGGTAAGGCGACACCCGTGGGAATACCATGCGTGAGGCCGCAAAGTGATATGAGGTGTTACCGGCTAGATCGATGTGACTTGGAATCGGGGTCCTGGCAGCGTTGGTATCAGAGCCTGACTGCCTGTAGGTTTACCAAGCCAACTGGTCGAAGTTGAGTCTAGAAATGCTTTAGTTATATGTAGGGGAATTGATTGTGGGAGGGAACGTAAGGCTCTTTTTACTCCTTACCCTATGCCCTTCTGATCTTAGTCAACCTCTTCTTTTCTACAGGGATTAAGAATTAGGCCTTCTCATCTATTTATCAGGATGACGTGCTACTAATCCATAGACTTATAGAATTGATAGTTTCAAGCCTCAGTTCCGTTCCTACTACTTCCGTATGTTGACAGTTGATCTCAGAACCTTGACATTTTGTTGTTGAGTGGTTATGCCACCATTTTTGTAGGATGTCTCAAATAATTTTGGGCATTTACAGCCGTTATGCTGTCCGAGTCATCCCAGGTCTCTAAACAGTCTGATGCAGTTGCAAAGCCCTTCTTTCCGTTCCCGATGTCCCTTTGGGCCAGTTCAACCACACTAATCGATGAGTTGAGGTACTCTATTGCCTCAACATATATGTTGGAGCTATTTTTATGGCCTAGGTGTTTTAGGGAGTCACCTAGTGATCTAGCCATGTCTTTATCCCCAGTGTGTGATTCTGGCCATTATTCTCGAAAGCATCCCGTGATGCCATGTAGTAGTAGGTACTCTATTCATGGGTTCTTGAACCCGAGATTCACCCTACTTACCTCATGTTGATAGTGTTGCTAGTTCCTTTAGGATATTAGTAACCTTTGCGATAGTCCTCGAGGTTCGTGGTACATCCTTCTTCCAATTATCATGAGCCATTCTTGGCAGGAGTTTTTTGAACCAAAAGGTCACGACAGAGTGCTCCTGATGAGTTCTCCATTCTATGTTGTGACTCTGCCAACCCTACCTTTCTGCATGGGTTATCCGGAAGAAATATATTGAACTCGTTCGACATACTAATCTATGCATCCACAACTCAGAAAGTTATATGTACCTTTGAGTTGTCCCCCTTCCGTTATATTCCGATCTTCGTCTATCAATTGATAGTGAGGAGTATGTATGCATTCGTGTTCGTCGATGCCTAGTATTCTTGTGGTTCGTCAAGCCGTTCTATTTCAGAATGACTAGGAGAAACAAACTCCAGTACCTCATCCATATCCAGGATTGGGTCAAAGCAGTTGTATTCCGCAGATCAAAATGCAACCCAGCTTTTGGTTCTGTTCTACCCTGAAGTATTACCCACTTTATGTCAGGAGCGTCATGAGAATTGCACCTTCTCTTATGAATTCTTGACGCAGTGATACTTCTTGCCATCATTGTTCATTCCTCGGTTCCCGTGTTATTGTAACCAGAATGCCGGCAAGTGAGTCGTGATGTGTGAAATCAATACTCCTAGCAACTCCATTGCTTGGTAGTTAATAGACAATATTCTCATTCTTAGCGTGTTGGTTATTGAATCATCATTCTAAGATAGATTGTGCTACCTAGTCCTTATTTCCTGGTGCACTCTTCGATCAACGAGTTAGGATTTTGCCAAACCCTTGCTCTATCGATCATATCGTCTTGCCCTGAAAAGCAAGATTGATCTCGATCTTAGTATCATATCAGTGGTTCGTGATGTTCCGATTATCTTCTTGGAAGTATTACCTGGTTGTCACCTGACCGCTATGTTGAGTTCGTGATCATGTTGGTTTTCCTCCAACCACCCATTCTCCAAGAATCTGTGTTGGATACCCCTGAGCTAGTTGGTTAAGCTTAACAACAACTTGGAGAGTTGGAAGATAAAAGCTTGTCTGACTTAGTTCATGTTAAGGGATATCTTTGTGTTTGTGCGTGTGTTGAAGAAAGATGATATCTTCACCAATTGGTCCTCGTGATCAGTTGTTGGATCTATTGTCTTGTCAAAACTTTGACTTGAGTATGGGCTATCGTCAAGTCAAATCAGAACCAACGATGTTCGTAATGTTGTCTTACTCGTGTTTGATCCCTCGAGCATACACCATTACATCTTTGGTCTGACCAATGTTAGCACTGTGTTCACATGATGGTGGAAGTCCAGTGATATGGAAATTCTGATGAGTTGTTGTTGAGCCCATCAGCAACATTTTGTCTCCCCCATGATTCATGACTGAACATCAACCTAGTGTTGAAAACCTTGTAAGCAATGCCTTCGTGTTCCGTTCATGAAGCTTATGCTTGGACGAAAGAAGTGACCTTCTCCAAGTTCACGTGCACTAGGTGTAAGTTGCCACCATGAATTTGAGGAAGGTTTTTTATGTTTCCCCTGGAATCATCCCAAATCAGTCATGCATACGTGCGAAGTATTCTATGGTTTGGTAGATTAATTACCTCCACTCCATATGTATTCCCTAGCACACCAAGCCACTGATTGATTTGTTCAAGGAAAAGGGGTTGTTGTGCGAATACTAGTTCATGCACAAGGACCTCGATATCCTCAATGATGGTTCCCCACCTGAACTCGGTAGTATTTTGTTGTAAGACTTCTACATGGTCATGCTTGTCTTGGACAACGTGTTCACATATATGTAGCAGAACCAGCTCATGTTTTGGAGTTTACTATCGTAGTTCAATTCCCGAGAATCTTGCAACATCGTCTTATCGGTTTGTGTTGCAAACTTTCTTTCCGGACATGTTGTCTGAAATATCCCGTTACCAACCAGATCTGAATCTCAGGCAGATATGATGGTTGGAGCTATTCCAAGATTTATGATGTAGGCCCGACAAGGTTGTTGTTCTGGCCGACACACCTAGCCGGAAGATCTATCGTTGTAGAATCTTGATTGAGCTATTTTCCCATCTTCTCCATGAGGATTTAGTGCAACTTATTCTAGAAGTTGTTCCTCAGGGGTCGTTGTGCTCTCGGTTCCCTCGATTATGCTAGAACCATTCAAACAGTGGAATCACTCTCTACTGTTGAGTTTATCCCCAGTTACTAGAATCATTCCCACATTTGCATTTTGTTCCCAGCTTGCACCGCCATTGTGCCATTCTATCTTGGACTACCTTCCCGGTAATTCCTGGTCAGGATCATCTTCAACAGTGGTACTACCATGGGTTCCATCCATTTCCGATGATAAGCAAAAATCATCCATTGTGTTGCCTTCAACAAGGTAGTTCACATCATCCATTCTAGTCCGGGTATGCCATCCCTTCGTACTCCTCTAAGCGATTGTTGTGATTTGCCTTAGACTGGTATAAAGAGTTTCAATGATCTCTGAATCAAAAGTAATTCTTTTTGCCACTTAAGGGAATATTTCTGCGAGTCACCTTCCTTAAGATGTCTCGCTATGGTATCATGGCAACCCAACCCCTCGCTACGTTGACACCGTTCACCACCCTCCTAGGTGTGGGAATTCCGCTACTTACTTAAACCTTGTCATATGCTCATTTCCATCATTCTTGATGTGTGTATCGTGTCTCATCTCGATAGATGTCGCTATGTCTCGTTCTGTGAGTTGATCGTCGGTTGCTCGATCTTCAAGAAGATCGATTCTTCGAGAGTTTCTTTTCTTCTCGTCATCGCGTGGATGAAGATCTCAAAAGCAAGGATGTCAGAGTCAACGTATGCAACGAATCAACAACCCTAAGAGGTGCAACCTGGATCGTGAAGATTGTGTTGGTCTTGTGCCCCCTCTGTCTTCTTACCTCACGTCTTGAATCTCGGGACGAGATTCTTGTTTAGTGGGGGTGAGTTGTCACAACCCTAGAAATCTTTTGTAATTAGTGGCATTGCATCCATGCATCATTTTCATTTTCAATTAATCTTGAAATGGGGATGCTTAAACCCTAACACCAAATGAATCCAACTAGGGTCAAAATAAAATCTTTTCCATTGCACTCAAAATGCCCTCTAAAAATGTTCAACATTTTTGGATTGAGGTGGAAGCATCTACCAAAAAATGGTTTACATTTTTGCAGGACATCTTTGGGCTTTGAATTAATTCAAACATATTTGATTTGGAGCTATTTAAATGCTATATATATATATTTTAAGTGCTCCAAAAATGCTGGAAGTTTTTATGGGTCGTTAGAATAACTCAGACAGCACCCCTAATTATTTCCAGGATTTTATTAAATGGTTTAGTATTTTACTAAACCAAAACAGAATAAAAAAATAGAAAAGCAGAATCAGCAGAGAGAGAGAGAACAGCACCTGGGCCTCTTACCTGGTACCCACCAAAGCCCACCTGGCTGGGCCAGCTGGCCAGCCCAGCCCACTAGCCTCCCCCCTGTCGTCTTCCTCATGACAGAAGGACGCCGGGCGTGTGCCCCGTGCGCGCGGCCACGCGCTCCGGCCACCTCCTGCTTGCCGCACCCCCTCGACGCCTGGACGCCTCTGGGAGACGCCACGACACCCCCTGGACCTCTCTCACTCTCCCCCTTCTCCCCTCTCGCTCTGGACCCCCTCCCCCTCCTCTGCTCTCTCTCATGCGCACGGCCGAGCAAGACCGTCGCCGCCGCTTGCCGTCACCGCGTCCACCGTGTTCCCCGAGCCTCCCCGAGCTATCCCCGAGCTCCTCCACCTCGTTCCCTACCTCCTCACCGAGCCAAGCTACCGGAAGGGCCCCGAAGCGCCACCCCCGCCGCTTTTCCCCTCCTCGGCCATCGAGGATCGCCGCCGTCGAATTGCCGCCGTCTCCGCCTCCCCGAGCTCGCTGAGACCGTCTCCGACCCCGCTGTGAGCTCCGCCATCTTGTCCCCTGCTCCCCGTGCTCGTACGCACCCTCTAGCCGCCTCCTCTACCGGAGCCGAGCCGCTCCGCCGCACGAGCTCGACGCCGGTGACACTTCGGTGACCATTTGGTCATGCACCGGTGTGCAACGCGTTAGCAGCCTCACGTAGAGCAGCCCCCGAGCTTTAGTTCGCGTGTTTGCGCGCCGTAGCACCTAACCCGAGCGAGCCCGAGCTCCGGCCGCCGCTGCACTGCTCGCCGTCGGTGTTCCCGGCCACCCCAGGCCTGGAGCCCATCGCCGTTTGATGCGCCGCTTCGCCAGCATCCCGGAGAGCCCAACCGTGTGCCGAACGGTGCACCAGAGGGGTTCTCCGAAGCCCCTCGTCGCCGCTGACCTCGCCGGCGACTCAACGCCGGCGAGTTTGACCCGCTCGACCCGGGGTTTGACCTCCCTGGGGTCAATACATGTGGGCCCCACCCCTGACTCGTTTAGTTTAGGACTAATTACCCCACTTCTGACACTGACAGTGGGCCCAATGCCTGTTAATTTGGTTAGTTAATCCTATTTAACCCTGTTAGTTAATTGAGTCACTGACCAGTGGACCCCACTGGTCAGGTTTGACCCGGACCAGCTCCTGTTGACCAGCTGACGTCACGCTGACGCACTGCTGACACAATAAAGCATTTACTGGATTTATTCTTTTACAGGAAATACCAGAAAATAGCCAAAACTTCTAAAAATCATAGAAAATAATCTATAACTCAGAATGAAATAAATTATATATGAAAAATTATCAGAAAAATCCAAGGAATCTGTTTATGGCATTTTCATGCATGTTTGAACAATGTTTGTCCTCTGTTTTGGACAAAACAAATAAATGGCATTTAACTAATCATATATGGAGTTTGAATTTGAATCTTGTATTCAAACCAACTTCATTTAATTGTGTTGCTAGTTGCATTAGCTCAATCAACAACATATTGCCATGTCATTATCAAGCATCATGTTGTGCATTGCATTGATTGTGTTCCTTCTCTATTGGTGGTGGTTGTCCCCTCTCGATAGACGTTGTGCCGATGCTGTGATCGTTGACACTGATGAAGACCCAATGATATCTTCAGAAGTGCCAGGCAAGCAAAAAACCCCTTGTTCATTCCGATACAAACCCACTCTCTCGCTCCTGCTCTCTTTTACTGCATTAGGACAACAATGATTCAACTGTTACATGCTGCGGTAGTTGAACCCCTTTCCTTTGCATGACCTGTCATTGCCACAGTAAATAGATGAAACCCACTAGCATGAGTAGGAGTTGTTTGAGCCCTGATGTGCCTACTCATTCATGTTGTTGTTGTCATGCCTGCTATTGCTTAGAGTTGGTCAGGTCTGATTCATCGGGAATGAATTGGAATGGTGATGAACATGTCCTACTGTGTGAGAGCTAAGTGTGTGAACACGATTTGGTAAAGGTAGCGGTGAGAGGCCATGTAGGAGTACATGGTGGGTTGTCTCATTGAAACCGTCCTCAGGAACTGAGTTCTGTGTCTGTGATCCATGAACAGCTACTACCACTCATTGGGATCCTTAATTGACCCTCTCGGCTTCTTAATCACCCTAGTACTCTGTCCAGGAGTTGCAACTAGTTTCTGGTGTTTGTAGGTTATGTGTTGGCGGCCGTGCGTAGCGCTGACCCTAGGGGTGGGCTATGTTGCGGTAGATACACCGTGGCACGGTGTACCGGGCGCCCGTTTGGTGTCTCGGGAACCCTGTTCACATCGTTCGGGGCCGTATGTGGAAACCTCGGCCGGACTCCCTGCGGATGGAACCTGGATAGGCGATAAACCTGGACTAGAGACTTAAGTGTTTAGGTAGGCCGTGGCCGACACCCTCGCCAGGCTTCCGCTTGAAGGTTGCCGAGATACATGACGTGTATATGGTGGTAAGTGGTGGGAGCGTGTGTGAAGAAGTACACCCCTGCAGGGTTATCATTATCTATTCGAATAGCCGGATTCCTCGGATATGGAAACTTGGACCCCTTGCATAGTTCATAGACAAGTGAAAGTGGATACTCTAAAACTCGCAAGATAAGTGTGAGTGCTATGGATGGCCTTCTCGTAGGGAGACGGGAGCGGATCCATAGTGGTGTATTGAATGGTGAATATGTGGACTCGTGTGCGCCACCCAAAAGAGTTGCTTGCAGTCGTAGTTCAGGTTAGCCACTGAGTCAAAGCTGGCTTGCTGCAGTTAAACTCCACCACCCCCTTTGTTGATACCGATGCATATGTAGTTAGTTCTGATGTAAGTCTTGCTGAGTACAATTGTACTCACGTTTGCTTAATTTATGTTTTTGCAGAGAGGCTTCAGTCTCGCTAGTAGTTCCGCGTGGACTTCGACGTTTAGCTTGATACCTCAGCTACGATCTTGTGCCCTCGGCAGGATCTGGTAGATAGTCAGGCTTCTTAGCCTTTTTTCCATTTGTAGATGTCTGTACTCAGACATGTTAAGCTTCCGCATGTGCTTTGACTTGTATGCTCTGAATGTTGGGTCATGAGACCCATGTTTGTATTTCCTGGCTCCTCGGAGCCTAATGAATAAATACTTGAGTCGTAGAGTTATGTTGTGATGCCATGTTGTATTTACACATATCGAGCATATTGTGTGTATGATTGAAATGCTTGGTATGTGTGGGATCCGACAATCTAGTTGTTTATCCTTGGCAGCCTCTCTTATGGGGAAATGTAGTCTAGTGCTTCCATGAGCCATAGTAGTCCGCTACAGCCCGGTTCACCGGAGTCCTGCTAGCCCAGCACTACTGCTCAGGACACTTGACTGGCCGGCATGTGTTTCACTTCGTTCCTGTGTCTGTCCCTTCGGGGAAATGTCACGCGGTGACATCCGGAGTCCTGTTAGCCCAGTGCTACAGCCCGGATTCACTCGCTGCTGACCGACATGCTCGATGTGATTCATGTATGCCTGTCCCCATAGGTTAGTGCCGCTTTGGGTTCACGACTAGCCATGTCGGCCCGGGGTTCTCTGTCATATGGATGCTAGCGACACTATCATATACGTGAGCCAAAAGGCGCAAACGGTCCCGGCCATGGTAAGGAGACACCCATGGGAATACGTGCGTGGAGGCCGCAAAGTGATATGAGGTGTTATCGGCTAGATCGATGTGACTTGGATCGGGGTCCTGACACTCCGCTGCCATGAGGCGGAACCTTGGCGGAACCAATCTAGGGCTCCGGCAGAGCTGTTCTACCGGGGAAACTTCCCTCCCGGAGGGGGAAATCATCGCCATCGCCATCACCAACGCTCCTCTCATCGGGAGAGGGCAATCTCCATCAACATCTTCATCAGCACCATCTCCTCTCAAAACCCTAGTTCATCTCTTGTATCCAATTCTTCTCTCCAAGTCCGGGATTGGTGCTAGTAGGTTGCTAGTAGTGTTAATTACTCCTTGTAGTTGATGCTAGTTGGTTTAATTAGTGGAAGATCATATGTTCAGATCCTATATGCATATTAATACCCCTCTGATTATGAACATGTTTATGCTTTGTGAGTAGTTACTTTTGTTCCTGAGGACATGGGAGAAGTCTTGCTATTAGTAGTCATGTGAATTTGGTATTCGTTCGATATTTTGATGAGATGTATGTTGTCTCTCCTCTAGTGGTGTTATGTGAACGTCGACTACATGACACTTCACCATTATTTGGGCCTAGAGGAAGGCATTGGGAAGTAATAAGTAGATGATGGGTTGCTAGAGTGACAGAAGCTTAAACCCTAGTTTATGCGTTGCTTCGTAAGGGGCTGATTTGGATCCATATGTTTCATGCTATGGTTAGGTTTACCTTAATACTTTTGTTGTAGTTGCGGATGCTTGCAATAG
This sequence comes from Triticum urartu, assembly GCF_003073215.2. Lineage (NCBI taxonomy): Eukaryota > Viridiplantae > Streptophyta > Magnoliopsida > Poales > Poaceae > Triticum > Triticum urartu. The sequence goes on along the minus strand of NC_053024.1, from coordinate 107,783,790 downwards.
AGGTTAATCATAAGTGGGATGCTTGTCCAAGTAAGGGCAGTACCCAAGCACCGGTCCACCCACATACCAAATTATCAAAGTACCGAACGTGAATCATATGACGTGATGAAAACTAGCTTGACGATATTCCCATGTGTCCTCGGGAGCGCTTTTCTCTATATAAGAGTTTGTCCAGGCTTGTCCTTTGCTACAAAAAGGATTGGGCCACCTTGCTGCACTTTATTTACTTTTGTTACTTGTTGCTCGTTACAAATTATCCTATCACAAAACTATCTGTTACCACTTATGTTTCAGTACTTGCAGAGAATACCTTGCTGGAAACCGCTTATCATTTCCTTCTGCTCCTCGTTGGGTTTCGACACTCTTACTTATCGAAAGGACTACGATAGATCCCCTATACTTGTGGGTCATCAAGACTCTTTTCTGGCGCCGTTGCCGGGGAGTGAAGCGCCTTTGGTAGGTGGAATTTGGTAAGGAAAAATTTATATAGTGTGCTGAAATTTACTGTCACTTGTTACTATGGAAAGTAATCCTCTGAGGGGCTTGTTCGGGGTATCTTCACCCCGACCAGTAGAGCAAAGAGTTGCTCCTCAACCTACTGAACCTACTGAAAATGAAAATGTCTGCTTTGAAATTCCTTCGGGTATGATAGAAAAACTGCTAGCTAATCCTTTTTAGGAGATGGAAAAAACATCCTGATGAGCATCTAATATATGTGGATGAAGTTTGTGGATTATTTAAGCTTGCAGGTGTACCCGGAGATGTTGTTAAGAAGAAGGTCTTCCCTTTATCTTTGAAGGGAGATGCATCGACATGGTATAGGCTATGTGATGATATGGGGTCTTGGAATTACAAATGATTGAAATTGGAATTTCATCAGAAGTTTTATCCTATGCATCTTGTTCATCGTGATCGCAATTATATATATAATTTTTGGCCTCGCGAAGGAGAAAGCATCGCTCAAGCTTGGGGGAGGCTTAAATCAATGTTATATTCATGCCCCAATCATGAGCTCTCAAGAGAAATGATTATTCAAAAATTTTATGCTCGGCTTTCTGATACAATCGCACCATGCTTGATACTTCTTGTGCTGGCTCTTTTATGATGAAGACTATTGAATTCAAATGGGATTTATTGGAAAGAATTAAACGCAACTCTGAAGATTGGGACCTCGACAAAGGTAAGGAGTCAGGTATGACACCTAGTTTTGATTGTGTTAAATCTTTTATGGATACCGATGTTTTCCGTAAATTTAGCACTAAATATGGACTTGACTCTGAGATAGTAGCTTCTTTCTGTGAATCTTTTGCTACTTATGTTGATCTCCCAAGGAGAAGTGGTTTAAATATCATCCTCCCATAGAAGTAAAAGTAGCTGCACCTATTAAAGTTGAAGAAAAGATTGTCACTTATAATGATCCTATTGTTCCTACTTCTTATGTTGAGAAACCACCTTTCCCTGTTAGGATAAAGGATCATGCTAAAGCTTCAACTATGGTTCGTAAAAGCAATATTAAAACTTATACACCCTCATGAGCAAATTAAAGTTGAACCTGATATTGCTATTGTTAAAGATCTCTTGTCTGATAATATTGATGGGCATGTTATTCATTTCCTTGATGAGACTGCTAGAATTGCTAAACCTTGTGCTAAAGATAAAAACAGACCTGTGGTAGGCATGCCTGTTATTTCTGTTAAAATAGGAGATCATTGTTATCATGGCTTATGTGATATGGGTGCTAGTGCTAGTGCAATACCTTATTCCTTATACAAAGAAATTATGCATGATATTGCACCTGCTGAGATAGAAGATATTGATGTCACAATTAAACTTGCCAATAGAGATACTATTTCACCAATGGGAATTGTTAGAGATGTTGAAGTCTTGTGTGGGAAAACTAAATATCCTGTTGATTTTCTTGTTCTTGGTTCCCCACAAGATAGCTTTTGTCCCATTATATTTGGTAGACCCTTCCTGAACACTGTTAATGCTACCATAGGTTGCAAAAGAGATGTTGTTACTATCGGTTTAGATGATATGACTCATGAATTTAATTTCTCTAAATTTAGTAGACAACACCGTGAAGAAGAATTACCTAGTAAGGATGAAATTATTGGTCTTGCTTCTATTGTCGTACCTCCTAGTGGTCCTTTAGAACAATATTTGCTAGACCACGAAAATGACATGTTTATGAATGAAAGAAGGGAAATAGATGAAGTATTCGGTAAACAGGAACCTATTCTGAAACACAATTTGCCTGTTGAAATCCTAGGGGATCCTCCTCCACCCAAGGGTGATCCCGTGTTTGAGCTTAAACCGTTACCTGATACTCTTAAATATGCTTATCTTGATGAGAAAAAGATATATCCTGTTTATTATTAGTGCTAACCTTTCAGAACATGAAGAAGAGAGATTATTGAAAACTCTGAAGAAGCACTGTGCTGCTATTGGGTATACTCTTGATGATCTTAAGGCTCCTTGAGGCAGGTATAATTTATCTCGTTGCTGATAGTCAGTGGGTAAGTCATGTTCATTGTGTCCCTAAGAAGGGAGGTATTACTGTTGTTCCTAATGATAAAGATGAATTGATTCCACAAAGAGTTATTACCAGTTATAGGATGGTAATTGATTTCCGCAAATTAAATAAGGCTACTAAGAAAGATCATTACCCCTTACCTTTTATTGATCAAATGCTAGAAAGATTATGCAAACATACACATTACTGCTTTCTAGATGGTTATTCTGGTTTCTCTCAAATACCTGTGTCGGCTAAAGATCAATCAAAGACTACTTTTACATGCCCTTTTGGTACTTTTGCTTATAGACGTATGCCTTTTGGTTTATGTAATGCACCTGCTACCTTTCAAAGATGCATGATGGCTATATTCTCTGACTTTTGTGAAAAGATTTGTGAGGTTTTCATGGATGACTTTTCCGTCTATGGATCTTATTTTGATGATTGCTTGAGCAATCTTGATCGAGTTTTGCAGAGATGTGAAGAAACTAATCTTGTCTTGAATTGGGAAAAGTGCCACTTTATGGTTAATGAAGGTATTGTCTTGGGGCATAAAGTTTCTGAAAGAGGTATTGAAGTTGATAAAGCCAAGGTTGATGCTATTGAAAAGATGCCATGTCCCAAGGACATCAAAGGTATAAGAAGTTTCCTTGGTCACGCCGGATTTTATAGGAGGTTCATTAAGGACTTCTCAAAAATTTCTCGGCCTCTGACTAATTTATTACAAAAAGATATACCATTTGTCTTTGATGATGATTGTGTAGAAGCATTTTAAATACTTAAGAAAGCATTAGTCTCTGCACCTATTGTTCAGCCACCTGATTGGAATTTACCCTTTGAAATTATGTGTGATGCTAGCGATTATGCTGTAGGTGTTGTTCTAGGGCAAAGAGTTGATAAGAAATTGAATGTTATTCATTATGCTAGTAAGACCCTAGACAATGCTCAAAGAAATTATGCTACTACTGAAAAAGAACTTTTAGCAGTTGTATTTGCTTGTGATAAATTCAGACCTTATATTGTTGATTCTAAAGTAACTATCCACACTGATCATGCTGCTATTAAATATCTTATGGAGAAGAAAGATGCTAAACCTAGACTTATTAGATGGGTTCTCTTGCTACAAGAATTTGATTTGCATATTGTTGATAGAAAAGGAGCTGAGAACCCCATTGCAGATAACTTATCTAGGTTAGAGAATGTTCTTGATGACCCACTACCTATTGATGGTAGCTTTCCTGATGAACAATTAAATGTCATAAGTACTTCTCGTAGTACTCCTTGGTATGCTGATTATGCTAATTACATTGTTGCTAAATGTGGGGACCCCGACTCATAAGTCGTGATCACCGAATGCACGTGTACAGTGATCCCAGAGATCAATGCTCATTGAACACACAGAAGCTGAATAACAAGAGTCTTACATCCATACATATTGTCTTACACAAATTATGACCATTATGGTCAAGTCCTACATTGATAAAGCCTTAAGGGCTGAACATCAAATGAAACACAAGCAGCGGAAATCTTCGTCGATGAGTAGAGCCCATGCCATCTGCCTTAACCCTACAGGCATTCTGACTGGGAAACATCCTAGTTCGCATGTTCGTCTCCAAAGGACTCTTCTTCGAACTCCGATTCTTCCATGCTTGGCCAATTAAATAACCAGTGGCAAACCAATGAGTACTTTGAATGTACTCGCAAGTAACCCATGTTTTGGCTCAAGATACAACAATGCATGACATAGGTAAATTTTTGCAGAAAGCTGATTTTGTCGTGTTATGACATGTTCAATAACTGGTAAACCATGCATCGCATGGATTCAAGTAACCATAGGGGCTGGTTACAGATATCAACATAAAGGGAGAGGGCTCCAACCCAACTCATTCATGTCAAGTCCTTTGACTTGACCCAAGAAGTACTTCCCACACACACTGGTTTGTAAACAAGTGGACGTAGCCCAAGAGCGGTTACCCAACTGTCCTTGACCATGGACACGGCTATTCGAATAGTTTTACACTCTGCAGAGGTTGCACACTTTACCCACAAGATCCGGGGAACTTACGTGTCATCCACGACCCGCGGTACCTCAAGTACCTGGGGTAAGCACCCGATCACTATCTTTCCCTAGACGACACTAACATGGAGTCCACTCGTTGTTCCGTATCCTCACGATGTACATCATACGAGACTCACTCGAGATCGTAACATCCGAGAGGGGACACAACGGTGTATCCGGTGCCCTGTGAAAACAGTCATGGCCGCCCTACCTGGCACGACCCCGTCCCGAGAGAGCGCACCAACAACTCTCCCGTCACTAGTAATGCGGGCTCCAAGCTAGTATCGGCCTAGGTAATCAATAATGCCCTTTCCCATACAAGGGTAGAGTGGTTGCGCATGTAAGGTTGGAATAACGGTCGCAACTTAAACCAATCCGTTTTGAAAAACAACACACACACTTGCCTCGGTACACCACTTCGTCATCAAGTGGTTACCCAACTCATCATCTCCCCCGGGCATAAGTGGCACCCGATGGGGGTTTTCGAAAAGTCTTTTGAAAATACTTTGTCTCCATCACCATGCATATTCCCGTCCCTTTTTGCGTAGCACTACTTTAGCATCCTATCTACTCCCACCGGCATAACCCTCATAAGGAGGTAGGGTCATGCACAATGCAAGTATCAACGAGGAAGTAATAGAGGCAACCCATCAAAGTGGTTACCATCTCATCATGATTCCGATGCAACACTAATAAAGTGCTATATGACATGCATAAAAAGGGTTTCATAGACATGGTCAAAGGGCTGCTTGCCTGGCTCAGCAAAGTCTTCTGGGTCTTGAAAGTCTTCTGGTCCAACTCCTTCGTCGGCGACGCAATCTATCGTCGCAAATAATAACGAGAAAAATAAGGTAATAATAAAACAGAAAAACCAAAGTGCTCAGGAAAAATGTCAACTCATTTTTGTTAAATACTAGGTTGAAAACTAATAAGGGGAAAATTCCTAGCTTTGGTTTTGGAGTAGCAGAATAGAAGAAATGGATTTTTAGAGGGGTTTAAATATATTCACATTTGAATTTGAATATGAACAATACATAAAAGTTGTTTGGACATGAGTGAAAATTATACCATTAAATAGGTGGGATTTTTAGAAAAATTTGGGAGTTGGAATTATTTTATTTGGATGAATATTTAATCCAGTGGAATTTTTGGAAAAGTTACAGAAAAAGA
>NC_053024.1:107697515-107777046 GCF_003073215.2 Triticum urartu | reverse complement strand
TGATTAAGTCCTTGACATCGTGGTTCATCCGATGAGATCATCGTGGACCATGTGGGAGCCAACATGGGTATCCAGATCCCGCTGTTGGTTATTGACCGGAGAGATGTCTCGGTCATGTCTGCATGATTCCCGAACCCGTAGGGTCTACACACTTAAGGTTCGATGACGCTAGGGTTATAGGGAAAGTATGTATGCGGTTACTGAATGTTGTTCAGAGTCCCGGATGAGATCCCGGACGTCACGAGGAGTTCCGGAATGGTCTGGAGGTAAAGATTTATATATGGGAAGTCCTGTTTTGGTCACCGGAAAAGTTTCGGGTTTTATCGGTAACGTACCGGGACCACCGGGAGGGTCCCGGGGGTCCACCAAGTGGGGCCACAAGCCCCGGAGGGCTGCATGGGCCAAGTGTGGGAGGGGACCAGCCCCAGGTGGGCTGGTGCGCCCCCCCCCACAAGGGCCCAAGGCGCCTAAGGGGAGGAGGGGGGGCAAACCCTAAGGGCAGATGGGCCTTAGGGCCCATGCCTGGTGCGCCTCCCTCTCCCCCTCCCTTGGCCGCCCCCTAGATGGGATCTAGGGGCTGCCGCCACCCCTAGGGAGGGAACCCTAGGTGGGGGCGCAGCCCCTCCCCTCCCCCTATATATACTTGAGGTTTGGGGCTGCCCAACACATGTGAATTCTCTCCTTCTTGGCGCAGCCCTACCCCTCTCCCTCCTCGTCTCTTGCGGTGCTTGGCGAAGCCCTGCTGGAGTACCACGCTCCTCCACCACCACCACGCCGTCGTGCTGCTGCTGGATGGAGTCTTCCCCAACCTCTCCTTCTCCCCTTGCTGGATCAAGGCGTAGGAGACGTCACCGGGCTGTACGTGTGTTGAACACGGAGGTGCCGTCCGTTCGGCACTAGGATCATCGGTGATTTGGATCACGACGAGTACGACTCCATCAACCCTGTTCTCTTGAACGATTCCGCGTAGCGATCTACAAGGGTATGTAGATGCACTCTCCTTCCCCTCGTTGCTGGTTTCTCCATAGATAGATCTTGGTGACACGTAGGAAAATTTTGAATTTCTGCTACGTTCCCCAACAACCCTTGCTGTTCTTCCAGCTTTCTCTAAGGAGTTTGTCCGCCAACGTCGTCAACTCTTTGGCCAATGCTTGTTTCTTGGAGTTCTTCGTCTCCATGGGTTGGCCAGCCAACTTGGTCAACTCGTTTGTCGGTGCTCGCTTCCTGGAGATCACTATCTCCAGTGGGTTGTCCGCCGTCAACTCTTTGCCTAGTGCTCTAGGATCCATCAATGAACTAACAAACAAAAAGCAATCGAAAGGAAACCATAATCACAATGAAAACGGGAAAAGAATAGGCTGTGAGAATCGGTCGGTGCTTCGCAAAAAGAAGATTCTTGGAATGAAAATATAGTAGCATTACTGATTCGCCCACCTTTCCTTCGTCGGTACAGAAGAAAAATGGTAGAAGTGAGTGGCCTGAAGTGGAGTTTTCTCTACTCTTATAAAAAGAGGTGTTGGTGATGATGGTGTGCCTGCCATCCTGCGATATAGGCCGTCCGATCTATATCTAATGGATAGGAATGGAACTATGACAATTTACCCGCACTCCTCTCCACATTTTCAGATAAGGCCTTCCCTCGTTCATCCTTTTCTCCCACAAGATCTTGATGTTCCGTGCAACGCACGTGCATCTTGCTAATTCTTCAAGAAATGGGAGAAAGGGCTTCAACGAGTGTTCTAATGAAATGATGGTGGCTTCGTCCAGTCCAACTCTGAGGCCACTTTACCACTGCTGGTAAAGGTGTGGGTTTTGTGATATGATGGGTCATGACGGCCACACCGGGGTGATAGGTGAGTCTCAACTGTAGCACCTCGTTGTGATTTGGTGGATGGCACGTGGTCCCAGATGCTTTGATGTCCCGCATGTAGATAGAGAAGCTAGTCATATACTCAATATTGTGCACCGCAACCAAGGCGGAGAGGAAAACGAGAGAACTACGTATTTATTTACAGTGTAGATTCACTCATTTTGCTCCATATGTACTCATTTAGGGTGTAGTCTAGTCACTTGTTGAAATCTCTAGAAAGGCAAATACTCCTTTGTGGTTTATAGGGATATACTAGCAAGTACTACAATAGTGGGCTCACATAGCAATTTTGTCTCATGCAAGAGCATGGCTATATGCGTGCTCCAAGGCTCCGCACCACGCCCCACCCCTACACAAAGACTGCCATGCGAGCGTTCGCAACTGCCACGTTCGGGTTGTGTTTGGATCTTTGCCTCTTCAAGAAGACGAACAATGATGTTACTACTACTTCTACAGTATTGAATCCACTGTTGCATGTCCGTCCACCGCGTGCGGGAGGGATAGCTTATTGTAGTATAAGCAAAATCCTGTCCTCGTCTGCGAGCTACTGCGCACATGGGCGAGGGAGAAGGCATGTAGTAGTAAAATTAAGCTTCTCCTCATTGTATGAGTTGATGCGGCACATCATAGCACTGGCCCCACATGCTTGCCTCTAAACTTGGCTAAAAGACCCGCAGTGTACAATATATTTGCTGCAACCTCTAACATTTACCCCACCATAAATTAAAATATATATTCCTGTCTTGACCAGATGAGCATGCAAACTACAATCACCAGGATGACAGGTAGGGCCAGAATATTATTTTAATCATAAAATGCTTTGCGACAGCCTCATAGCATGGAGCCGACCCCAACGATTTAAGCTTAGAGGCACGGTACACGCTATCCTAGACTACTCTACACATGAAACTGCCACACGAGCGTTCGGGCCGCGCTTGGCTCTTCGCCTCTTCGGGAAGTCGAACAATGATGGAGTACTACTGTAGTGGAGTACTACAATATGCTTCTGGCCATCTGACACCGAATGAACTGCTGCATGTCCGCCGCGTGCGGGAGGGAGAGCGTGTAGTGAAAGCTTCTCCTAGTCCTGCCAGCCCCCACACTCATGGGCGAGGGAAGGACGTAGCTTCATTGACTTACTGCTCCTGCCTTTGCATGTATGATAGGTGGGCCCAACAGGTGGGTGGCCCACCTATCATACAGCCAAAGGTAGGTGCGGTTAAGGCACTGGAGCTCAGTCCGCGAGGGAGAGGGCATTGTAATCAAACTTCTCATTGTTGTACGAGTTGACGTGACACATCAAAGCACTACATTCGATATATTTTAATATTTTGCGTTTACTGATGCATTAATTACAACGCATGCATGCATGCCATGACTTTCCTTTTGATACTTGCATGTGTTGATTTAATGCACCTTGCCAAATTTTGACTATAAATTTAACTAACCAAATGTTCATCCATGTCACAAAAAATTAGATCATCGAAAACTATGTTCAAATACGAATCAAACGATATAATTTTTGTTAACATGCACTAACATTTTATGAGTTAAATCTTTGGTCAAACTTTAGCACCAATTACAAAGGGGCCTAATAAATATTGTACTCTCACATTTTTTTGAGGATACTCCCACATAGAAAATATAAATAATAATGCATGTTGGGGGCAGCCCACGTTTCCGATAATTTTAGCCATGGGCTTGTTCACAAATTTTACGAGGCGGTGGTTGTTCATTTAATGGAGGGTCTTGTATCAGACTTGAAAGATACAAAGTGCGACCTCGCACACTGTAACACCACTTGGAATAAGCGGGTAGCTATCTCAAAAAACAATCAACAACTCAAAAAAATGGCGACCTGTCACGTACACAATTTTAAACGATTGTTTTGATGGAGTGAAAAAAGGAAAACTACCCCACTACGTATATATAGGCCAGAGCCTCCGCGCTTGCTTGCTAGGGTTGCTCTATTCACACACTCTCATCCTCTCTAGATCTAAACAAGATAGCGGTGGTAACACTGTCTTTCTATCCTGACCGCTGGTTACAGATCCGAACGTATCCCCCTCCGTTGGTGAAGGGGAGGAGGGGCAGCGTTTAGGCTGTTGTCGACAGCGAGGGAGGAGACCCACTTCCGGCCGCACCATTATCTCTGGCCGAGCGCCGGTGCGGGAGGTCCTCTGATCCCTTCGTCGTTGCCCTAGTGTGGACGGATCCGGCCTCCCGCTGCCCACCAATCCACATCCCGACGACCTTCTGGTATATCTTCCTTCGAAACTTCCCTAGCTCTACTTCCCCAGCTCACTACGTCGTTGCATGCGCATCATTTTCTACCTCTCAGCCCCGCTCGACCGGATGGTCCAACGTCACCTATTTTTTTCTTCTATTGTCAGAGGTAAAGCTACTTCATGGAGTCGAATCTTGTACTTGGTTCAAACAAGAAATAAGGGGGGGGGATTTAGTATGTACATCAGACTTGGTACAAACATGAAGGAAAGGGGGTGAAAGTAGTATAGACTGGTCATCCAACCGTTCTCTTGGTCGAAAAGGGAAATATAGGGGAAACGCTGTACACAGTGGTATGACTAGGAGTAGATTTGCTATCCACACATAGGAGTAGTGATGTAGGGTGGAACCCTAGATGGCCGACATTTCACAAAAGGAGCGGATCCCGCGATGAACACGAAGAACAGGAGGAGAAATCACGAAGGGGAACACGAGAGAATCACTCAAACCAACAAGTTACAGTCACACGTATGCTAGATCCGCAGAACACAAAAGGATATAAAAGATCCATGATCAACAAGGGACGATACAAAGGTAACCGATTCTTCTCCATGAGGAGGTCTTGAGGGGGTTCTTCCCGTAAAGGGGTCTTGAATCCGCTTGGAGGATCTTTGTAACTCCCCGAGACCGACGCGCCAGGTGTCTTCCAGTTTTTCGCTGTCTTTGCCATGTCATTCGCTTGCGTGTTGCATCTTGTCGTGTCATCATCCGCATTGCATCATCATGTTTTCAAAACTTGTATCCGTCTGGGTTTCCAAGTTCTCCCCGTTGTCCGTTCTGATCCAAGACACACTTGCACGCGCCCGCGACATGTCCGAAATATTATTTTATAAGTGGCCGGAAAATGTTCTCGGAATGGGATGAAAGTTGGCGTGCGGTGTTGTTTTGTTGTCAGCAGGCCACCTTCCAAATTTCATCGCATTCAGAGTTCGCTTGATAGCCCAACCGTTAAACTATAGCGGCAATATAACCGGTCAAACGTCAGACATTTTCGGTCTCCGGAAACAGTTGCCGGGCTGTTTTACTTTCCTCTCATCTCAGCCCAAACCTTCTCTTCACAGCCCACCTAACCCAGCTAAACCCCTCCTCTCGATTGGAACCGTCGGATCACGATCGGGTGCTCCGAAACGCTCCAGAAACCCCTCCAAACTCAAATCCTAGCCTCCTTTCCTATTTAAACCCCCTTCCCTTCCATTTTTGGCAGCCTCCTAACCCCCTCCTTGTTTTCCGCGCCGCCCCAGTCATCAGTGCCGCCTCTCCCCTCTGGTTTCCGCGCCGGCCACCGCGTCCCCGCAACTTGATGCCGTCCGAGTGGTTGCGCCGCCACCCAGCGTCGCTCCTGCCCACTCAGAGGCCGCCATGCGCCCCCTGCCCAGCCTCCACCACCGCGCGCCCGCCCAGGCCCGGGCGAGGCCCGCCAAGCCTATCGGGCCCCATCCCGGAGCCCACGCGCTGTAGCCCGAGGCTCCTGCTCCCCGCCTCCTCCTGCCGATCCGCTCGCCGGAGCCTCGCTGCTCCCGCGTAGCAGGCCGGAGCCACCGCCGGTGCCCTCTCAGGCCAGTCCCCGTTGCCCCGCCTCTCTGCTTCCTTCTCCTTCCCCTTCGCCTCCCTCTCTAAGCTCCCTCTCTCTCTCTTCGCGCCATGAACAGGAGCAGGAGCTCCTAGCTCGCCGCCGCCCCCGTTTCGCCGCCCCACCGCCCGGATCTGGCGGGATCCGGCCAGATCCGCCCCGTCATACGCTCGCCGGCGACCTCTCGCCTGGTCCGCATGGCCCCGCTGCCTGCAAGCCACCGCCACCGGCGCCCCTTCCCCTGCTCGGGCGTGAGCATGACGGGAGGGAGAGAACCGTGTGTGTTGCCCATCGCGTGGGCCTCGTGGAGGCCAAACCTCCAGCGCCGCGGCCGAGCCTCTCCACCAGCCGGCCTGAGGGCCCATGGTGAGCCTCCAGATTTCCTGTAGCTCCAGTCCGGCCCAGTTCCAGCAGATTCGGCCCATCTCCTTTTTTTCTTCCTCTCTGCAAATTTAGCTAATAATCCACAGTTTACAGTTTTTGCAGAAAAGACCTTCATGATCATACATTTAATAACTCCACAACCGTGCATCGGAATTAAACAAACTTAATATGTAAAGTGCTTAGAATTTTGTGTAGTTTAATAATTTCCATCTTTCATGCATGTTTAAAATGCTGTTTGTTTAAATTTTCCTATTGCCATGTTAAAATGCTTTATTTCATAACTTATTAACCGTAGCTCCAAATTTAATAATTTTTATATGTAAATGGGGTAGAAAAATGCCTAGTTTAATTTGGTGTACTCCCTTTGCATGTTTAACAACTCTAAAATATGATTTAGGGAAGAACAATACCAAATCTAATATATGCTCATGAGGATTTTTCCGGACATGTTGCTTGTTGTTCTGGCCTCATTTAAACTTGCCTAGATAGGTAGTTTCATTTGCTCCACCCCTTGCCATGTTTAAGAACACTTAATATTGATGGGCACCTAAACGAGATCGAACTAAATAACTTGAATGTGGTGTTTCATCAATATGCAACGGAGTTGCATATTGAGCTCCATTAATTTGTAGGATTGTTGTTGCATTTTGCCATGCCATGCCTCTTAAACCGGACATGCATCATACTTGATTGTGCATCATGCCATGTTTATGTGATGGTTGTTTACCATGTTGTTTGCTTGTTTTCGGTGTTGCTTCTTCGGGTTAGTTCCGATAACATCGCGTTGTGAGGATTTGTTCGACTTCATCCGTTTGTCTTCTTCATGGACACGTTCTTCTTCCTTGCGGGATCTCAGGCAAGATGACCATGCCCTCGAAATCACTTCTATATTTGCTTGCTAGCACTACAAAAAAAAGACACATCCGTGACATTTTGGGCCGAACGAAATTTTTTTCTGTCATACATATGACACTTCTATGACGATAATTGTGACAAAACCCGGTATCATCATAGATGTGGTGGGCTCCTACTTCTATGACAAAAAATCATGACAGAAAATGGGCTTTTCGTCCTGGGCGGGCCGGAGACGCAGCTGCATGACATTCTTTGGGCCGTCCATGACGGAAAAAACCGTGGTAGAAGCGAGGGGGAGGAAAATTTCGGGGAGTTCCCGGTTACGGTGGGAGGTCGGGGCCGAGCGATGCGTGTTTCTCTCGTACACGTACGCGCGTGTGTGCGAGGCGTTGGCTCTAACTGAACCCGAGCGAGGCGTTGGGCTCTAACTGAACCCGAGCGATTGCACTGCAGGCTACGCGTTACTGAACCCGAGCGATCGATCGATGGCTGTTAACTGAACCTGATCGAGCGATTCCTTGGCTACTGCTGCTAACTGAAGCCGATCGATGGGATGAACAGTGAGCGTTGCGGGGGGGGGGGGTTGGATGAACAGTGAGCGGTGGCGTTGCTCTGGATGAACAGGACCCCCGTGGTGTGGTGGAGGCTGGATGAACATTAGACGGTGGAGGGGTGCCCGTGGAGGGGTGGATGAACAGGACCCCGTGGTGTGGAGGGCAGGATGAACAGTAGACGGTGGAGGGGTGCCCGTGGAGGGGTGGTTGAACAGGACCCGTGGTGTGGAGGGCTGGATGAACAAGACGGTGGAGGGGTGGTTGAACAGTAGCCGGTGGAGTAGCGCGCGGTGGAGGCTGGATGAACAGGAGCCCGTGGAGGCTGGAGGAGGTCGACGGTGGATGAACAGTAGCTCGTGGAGGCTGGAGGGGGTCGACGTGGAGATGAACAGTATCCCGTGGAGTCCTGTTTTGCGGTACGCCACACCCCTCCCGATGAACAGGACCCCCGTTTCGACCGTAGCGCTCCAACACAAGTCCGTTTCCTCCGTTTTGTGGTACGCCACACCCCTCCCGATCAACAGGACCCCCGTTTCGACCGTAGGAGGTCCCGTTTCCTCCGTTTTGCGGTACGCCACACCCCTCCCGATCAACAGGACCCCCGTTTCGACCGTAGGAGGTCCGTTTCCTTCCGTTTTGCGGTACGCCACACCCCTCCCGATCAACAGGACCCCCGTTTCGATTGTAGGAGGTCCGTTTCCTCCGTTGTGCAGTACGCCAGGCCTCGTTTCCATCGCCTCTTCCATCCAAGCCCTCCCGATGAACACGACCGCGCATTTCGTTCCGACCCATGAACACGGCGACGACGCTATTTCTCCGTTCCGACCCAACCATGTACACGAGCCCTCGCCGTACGTATGCGCGAGTAGGCATTCGACACCCCGCCCGTATGTACACATACGTGGCCGTATTTTCTTTCTTGCACCCTGGCCGCCTCTACTACGACACGTGCGCGCCTCTACATCCACCAGTATATATGTACGTACACATTCGCGACCAGAATGACAACGCTACGTACGCTTCGACCAGGTGGGTCCCGACTGTCAGGCACTTCCTTGCCTGCGAAGATGTACCTAGTGGGTCCCAGCAGTCAAGGGGCGAAATACGGTGGCCCGTCCGGTGGGTCCCCACTGTCAGGTGGAGGAATAATTATGTTGCACGTAATAAGGAGGCACTTCCTTGCTGCGGCCGTGGACCCATCTGTCAGCCTCTCCACGTACCAGTCCACGTCCGATGGAAGTCCGTTCCTTGACCACGTTGACCACGCCGCGCCGAGAGCACCAGGGCGGTGGACGACGGCGAGGCCTAGGAAGGGGACGACGCGGAGCCGGGGAAGACGCGGCAGTGGATGCCCACACGTAGAGGAGTACGAGGGTTCACTGGTTCGCTGCGGTGTGAGGCTCGTCTCCGCAGAATAACAGGGGTGTGGGTGAGTAGAGGGATGGCCTGGCCAGCGGTGGGAGTAGTAGGGGGCGGTGAGGCCTCCGCCGCATCGCAGCCGGCCACGGGAGGCAGGAGCACGAGGCACGACTGGCGCTGGTTTGGGCGGCTGGAGCAAGAAGACCAGAGGTTGAAGAAGCACTACGGCCGTTGGATGGACATCGTACGGTCACTGGAGCTAGAATCGTGCATATTGACTAAGTTGACAAAGCCCTCGTCCCCGTCAACTTAGTAGGCCCACAAGTCAGCCTCCCAGCAAGGTGGGTCCCAGCTAGCCGGGGGAGTATTCATTTTTTGTGCATAATAAGGAGGCACTTCCGGTGGGTCCGAGCTGACAGCGGGGGAACGTTTTTTTTGCAAAATACGGTGGCCCGTCCGGTGGGTCCCAGCAGTGGGGGAAACGATTTTTTCGCAAAATACTAGTGGCCCGTCCGGTGGGTCCCTGCTGTCAGGTGGAGGAATAATTATTTTCCGCGTAATAAGGAGGCACTTCCTTGCGGCTGCCGTGGACCCAGCTGTCAGCCTCTCCACGTACAGTATTCTTCCGATGGAATTCGGTCGTTGACCACATTGACCACGCGCGCCGACAGCACCACGGGTGGACGACGGCGAGGCCTAGGAAGGGGACGACGCGGAGCCGGGGAAGACGCGGCAGTGGATGCCCACGCGGAGAGGAGTACGAGGGTTCACTGGTTCGGCTGCGCTGCCGTCGCCGCAGAATAACAGGGGGTGTGGGTGAGTGGAGTGGAGGGATGGCCTGGCCAGCGGTGGGAGTAGTATGGGGGCGGTGAGGCCTCCGCGGCAGCACAGCCGGCCACGGGAGGCAGGAGCAGGCGGCACGACCGGCGCTGCTTTTGGGCGGCTGGAGCAAGAAGACCAGAGGTTGAAGAAGCATTACGGCCGTTGGATGGACATCGTACGTTTAGTCGAGCTAGAATTGTGCATATTGACTAAGTTGACAAAGCCCTTCGTCCCCGTCAACTTAGTAGGCCCACTATACTGGGTCCCAGCTAGCAGGGGGAGTATTCAATTTTTTGTGCGTAATAAGGAGGCACTTCCTTGCGTGCGAAGATATAGCTGGTGGGTCCGAGTTGTCAGCGTCGGTAATGTTTTTTCATGAAATACAGAGGCCGTTTCGGTGGGTCCCAGATGTCAGGTGGAGGAAATCATTATTTTGCACGTAATAAGGAGGCATTTCCTTGCGTGCGGCCATGGACTCAGCTGTCAGCCTCTCCACGTACAGTCCACTTTAGATGCATGTCAGTCGTTGACCACGCTAACCACGCCACGCTCAGAGCACCAGGGCGGTGGACGACGGCGAGGCCTAGGAAGGGAACGACACGGAGTAAGGGAAGACTCGGCCATTGTTTTTGTTTCCCACGCGGAGGTGAGTACAACTGTACGAGGGTTTACTGGTTCGTCTGCCATCCGGAGAATAACAGCAGGTGTGGGTGAGTAGAGGGATGGCTAGGCCAGCGATGGGAGTACGGTGGGGCGGTGAGGCCTGCGCGGCAGCACAGCCGGCCACGGGGAGGAGGGAGCAGGCAGTCCCGCCGGCGCTTGTTTGAGCGGCTGGAGCAGGAAGAGCAGAGATTGAAGAAGCACGACGGCCGTTGGATGGACATCCAACAGTATACAGGCCATCTGTGGAAAGCCTCAAATCTGTGGAAAACAGCATACAACCCATCTGCCATTATTTCAAATAATTTACAGCCCATTTGCTAATTCTTACGGGTTTTTTTGGAGCCCATATTCTTTATGTTAGCATTACAGCCCATATTGTGGCCACGGTTAAAAAATTATACGAAATTTTGCATATGTCGGTGCGGTCTGAACTGTTTTTAATCCCGAAATTTTGAGTCACATTCAGACTGATTTTAAAAATAAATGTATATCAATATAAAATCCAATAAATTGTCCACGCATAAAAATCAATGCAATTTAAAATCTCGAAATGAAAAAAAGATATTTGAAAATAATTGCCGGTTTGATGTGTTTTAAAAATGTACAGCCCATTTCTCATTACTGATAGGCCATTTTCTCGGCCAGCCGAATGAGCTCTCCTCGTCTTGAAAGATTTGCAGCCCAACAGGCCTGATAAAGCGACTTACTTGACAAATCACAAAAAAACTGGGCTAGCCATTTTCAGAAAGAAAAAAAACTACTGGGCTGGTCTGTGGTAAACATAAAAGAAAAGACTGTCTAGACAGGCCAGAGTGTCCCGCACAGCCCAGTTGACACCCTGCTTCCGTCTCAAAAACAAATTATATAAATGCCACTCCAATTATGGCGATTCATAAAAATTCCACTGCAATTTCCAAACTTTGAAAAATGCCACTGCAATTTTTGCAAACTTTGAAAAACGCCACTGCAGTTTGCAAACTTTGAAAAATGCCACTCCAGACTTCGAAAAATGCCACTAGAAATGGCATGAAATGGCATTTTTCAAAGTTTGGAAATTGTAGTGGCATTTCTCGGATACACTAGATTTGGAGTGGCATTTATCAAATTAACCCAAAACAAAAATAACTGGGCGAGCTACCGGGTCCCTCGTGTCATCCGCTCGTTGTGCAATTCTCTTGTTTATTGACTACGTTGACAATGGCATGGGACCCAGATGTCAGAAATCCACTAGGAGGAGCCATTTTTTATTGGCTTGAAATAAGGAGGCACTTGCTTGCGTACTGCCATGACCTTGGCAGGTCCCTGCTGTCATCCTCTCCACGTACAATCATCTCCTGATTGTGTACGCGTCAACTTTCTAGGCCCACAAGTCAGCCTCTAAACTGTGGAGGACAAATACAACCCATTTAAAAAAATAACAACCCATTCCATACGTTCAAATAGAAAGTTCAACATTCAGACCAAAGTAACAGGTCTGATCCACATATAGAGTACTGAACTTCCATGTTGACAACCATCATAGCCAAGTTAACTATCTACTCCCACTAACACTCTAGTAGCGTACAAGTACTAACTTACTCTTAGCTAACTAGACGATGCCGGCTGCCATCTACTGTCCATGCTAAACGCCGACACCGGCGTCCTCCGCCTCGCCTCGGACTTGCCAGAGGTGCGATAGGAAGCACTTGCTTGCGTATGAGCTTGTCAGTTTCTTCAGAGGTAAGCATTTTTATTCAAAAAACTGCCACTTCGCATCTTGCATCGCAAATAAAACTGCCAGGAGCTCATTTGTAGGCTAGCTAGTGATCGATTAGTAACTTGTAAACACTGAGCGAACAGAAATAAGTAACTGTTAATGCATCTCAATGATTCACAGATCATATACAAATATGTAGCTCCAAAAGCAAAGATCCACCACTTCGGATCTTGCATCGCAACTAAAACTAACCAGTACGATTCCCATACATAAGATCAACATGTTAATGCATCTCAATGGCTCACAGATCATATACAAATATGTAGCTCCAAAAGCAAAGATCTAGAAAAAACATCTGTTCTTCCTACTAACATGGATGCTTCTATTGGCCAACATTCAGTACAGACTGAAAGACAAATTTGTTTGTGAAGTCTACAGTTCCTCTTGCAAACATAAGTGGTTTCACCAACTGCTGGAACCATGGGAATGAACCAGACATGATGGAGGAACATGCACTGCAATATGATTTGGTCTTCCCTCGATCACACTATGAGACTATTTTCGGAATACAAACTTTAACTTAGGCAAAATGATGTCCATTGTATAATCAGACCAAAGCAATGAAGCACCTAGTGTTGGCCAATAAATAGTACAATACTACTTTTCTGCAGTCCATGAAGTGACTATCCAATCTGTATGTGTCTATTTTCAAATGGCACTGCATGCAGTGACTATACTATTCTCTTGTGCAGTTCAACCAAAATTGTGGGCACTTTGTTGGTTTGCCCAATAGCAACGGGCAGACATCTCTGTCTGCACAAATATCAAGCAGCTAGTAAACATATACCACACCTTGTATTTTCGGTTTAAACATGTCTCTTCCGCTTAGCATCTGTCATGTTCTGCACTGGACAATCTGATACAGTTATGTTTTGCCCTAGACAATTTCATACTGAATTGATTTGCTAGTTCAGAGCAGAAATATAGCGCCTATTCTTCATCAGACCAAGGATATCCATGTTCGCAGTGATGGAAGAGGTGAAATCGATACAACCGAAATTGAGCATCCAATCATTGAATCCTGTCCTGCACCTCCAATGTAGGTCCACCCTGCCAATAAATTCACATGCAAACCACTAGTATTACTATCTAATGACAGTACAAAAAGAGTAGCAAGATAGTAGAAAACCATGTACCTTCGTAATGAATAGCTCATAGTGCCACCAATTGGATATAAAGGTTGGGAAAAAACATGCTCCTAATGTTGAACCAGTTGGACTTTTTGTGCAGTTCCACTAAAATCGAGCATCCCTGTTTGCATAGATATTGAAAGTGTGATTACTCTAAAAGTGGCACTAGTTGAAGCATAGACTCACAAATATAAGCATTCCAATTTCTTAATGGGAAAAGGTAGCAAGACTGTTTCTAACCACCTATTTGAAGGAATAAATAAAGCAACAGCGGCTGATGTGAGGAAGGCATACATAGTTTTTTCTGGAAAAGTGAGCCTTTCTTGACCTTTCCTCTTCTTTGAAGAAAATTTTGTGCAGTTCTACTAAAATAAAATGCCATCACCGCCTTGACAATTCAGTGACACTGTACAAAAGGAAATGACTTAACATTACATCATGATGTTAGGTATGTAGTCGACAGGCATTAGAGACAAACATACAGACCTCCTCAAGAGAACAACCGGAGGAGGAGGTGCCCACTCTTGACCTTTCCTTTTGTCTTCATAATTGTCTGTGCAGTTTAATCAAAATAAAATGACATCAACGCTTTGGCATTTTGGTGACACTGTACAAAAAATTAACTTATCTCATGAAAGTGAGGTATGTAATCTATAAGCATTAACAGTGCAAAAATCTGACGGGAGTAACAAGTTTCATCGTTGGTATACTGGCTGTGCAACAACATTAGAATGCCTTATAGCTGAAAAATCTTTAATACATCCACAATCAATAGCTAACCCTGAAATAATCCAGTGACATTAAATGGCATTGCTTAAATTTATGGGTGGCATTAGACTGAGAGCGGCATTAGTTAAATGTGGCATCACTTTAGCAGTAGCATTGCTTGACTTGACTGCTGGCGTTATACTAATAGCAAAAAAAGTGGCAATAAGAGCATGGGAGGCACCAGTACGATGTACCTCCACGGACGCAGAGTGGTGAGGGAGGTATGGTTGCCCAGAGCAACAAATATCCAGGCAGCATATGTGGATTACGGTCCCATTTTTGTTCTCTTTAGCCACCTTTTTCCTATGCGAGGATAACAAACTGATCGACCTGGTCATTCTCTATTGCGTTGTCATGCCTTTCTACCCTTCTTCAACCAAGAGACACGAGACTCGTTCCTTAGCTACTGATTTTCCCCTTTTCAACCTAGATGCAGGTTCGATGCCTACTCTCTTGGACAGTACAGTCTCCCTTCCTTTCCTTATTCAACCCAGACATGGATTAGTCCGCATGAAGTAGGGTTTCCTTTAATAGTGCAAATTATGGTTTTCGTCTGCGTGGCCAGCAGAGTAGAGGATAGCAAATTGGGAAGATGGTGGAGTGGAAAAATATCCACATGCAACGACGTAGCAGATGGGGCAATGGAACAAGGTTATGGCTCGAAAAGAGGTAGCATACCTGAGGGTCAGTGGGAAGTGGCTTCGCTCGTGGTCGTCGTCCTCCGCACACACTACGGCAACGAGCTTGGGGACGGAGGCCATCCCGCGCGGGTGCTAGGTCTGAGAGGATGGCCTTGTCGTCAGTGCGTGACCTCGCTCGCCGACGACAGAGTGCGTCAATGCTGCACGTCCTTTTCTTCCCCGACGGATCTGTGACCACCGGTGAGGAGGGAGAGAGGGGCCGTCTTTTTTAGATCTGGAGAGAGGGTGGTAGTGTGAGAAGCAAGTGGGCAGCCCTTAGCAAGAAAGCGCTGAAGCTCCAGCCTATATATCTTTTTTATACTACTAGTACTGGAGGTGGGGTAGTGGTAGAGTAGTTTATATTTTCTCTGCGTACAGTACCAGTTAGTCGTGCTTCAAAACTGATCGGCACGCCATTAAAAAAATAAAGGTCGATAACTAATGCGGCACCTCGGGCCAACGCGGCCAGATCGCATTTTGCACGAGAAATTACACACCATGTTTCGTTGACATGTGGTCCCGTTCCAACATATCAGTGAGACGATGCGAGTAGTAGGAGTATTTCCGAACGGACGTGTAGGCCGGGGCGCCTCTTCGTGAACCGTGGCAAACTCGCAACCGTCCACCGACTCTTCGCCTTTCCCTCTCGATTTGGAACTGCTGTCGCACGCTCTTCCTCTCCCTCCTCCATTTTCCTTCAGCCCTTCACCCTTTCTTCTGCCATTGTTCGATCGTCTTCTCCATGGAGGGAACAGGCCAGAAACGACCTCGTTATTCTTGCCCCGATCTGAAAGATGACGTGGTGGAGGAACTCATTGATCGGTGCGACGTCATCACCTCGGCTAGCATGGCAGGTTCGTTCAGCCCATTCTCGACTCAACTAATAACATCATTGCAAGGAACCCAAGGGTCAAGGAGCGTTTTGATCTCCCCTATCTTCTTCGCCGTGACCCTGATGACTGGCGCCGGCACGACGGAGGCCTCGCCCTGTGCAAGTTGATGCCGCTTGATAATGATACGTGTGATGTTAAGATGCCATCGCTTGAGGGCAAGGCTTGGGCGGGCGCAAATGGAGATTGGGTTGTTTACATTGGGTCCAACTGCGAGTGGGAACTTGTGAATGTGTACACTCGTCACCGGGTTCCACTTCCAAAAATCTCAGCACACTGCCCAGAGGTTGAGCACACCGGTAATGTACGCACATTCAAATATGATCATGGTGACTGTCTCTACGGAAGATAGCAATTTGTCGAGTTCCCAACCGCTCTTGGAATTACAAAAACTATGATGTTGTTGCTATCTTCGACAAGCTTGTTGCCGTCCTTGATGGTTTCACTCGATGGATATTGCTCAAAAATCAGTTTCTGTACACGGATGAGTACTGTGATGCAATTCAATACGAGGGCCTTGTGTTTGCTGCCACCACTCGTGGCACTATTTTTGCATGGCATCCTCGTTGTTTCGGTACGTTTGTCTTCCACCGTAATTATAATTGTTTCATCCACATGCATGCGGGTTAGCAAGTTTCCCTTTACTAATTAACCTTCTTCTTGTGTTTCCAAGGTCCTGTGAACATCCCACCACCTATACTTGAAGATTTTTATAACCAAGGGGGAGATGACGATGGTGATGATCACGAGCATGAGGACGAGCAGCGCCGATATACTCTGTGGCGCCTGGCAACTAATTCCGATGGATCACCTCTTCTTGTGTGTATACAGCCCACTGATGATGTTACTGCTAAGGAAGCAGGTGTAGTCTCCCATGGTCGCACTCTCCGGACCTATTCCAACACCCGTTGCATGGTATTCGGGATGGATACTAGTGTGCTAGCGCCAACTCCTTCTCCCTGGCACAGAATTGATAGTCTTGGAGAAAACTCGCTCTTCCTTGGACAAAACTATCCGATGATGGTGAAAGGCGATCCAACAGCTGTTGACACATTTATGAGAAGCAACTGTGTCTATACCTCGGACATTTGGGTGGTTCCCTACCCTGGTACTGATATAGTAGGCCGCTTCAGCCTGGATGATCAGTCCTGCGTTGGTCTCCAGATCGACAACGATGGCCCGTCCCAGAGAATCACTTGTGGTTCAAAGCAAGCGTTTCCAACGCCGCGGAATGGTTGAGTTGAAGTTCATTTCATGGCTTGTTATTTGTTGTGTGGTGAAAACTTTAGTATTTATAATGTATCCTCGTTGTCGATGTGGGTTGATGACCTGTTGTCTATGTAATAAAATGATATGCCTGTGATAAACTTACTAAATTTATGAATGGCTTTCGAGTCGCTTCTCTGAGTGAGTGGTGCGACGAGGCAAAAAAATATTTTCCGAATACATAATTGTACGTGCATTGCAACAGGTTATCGATGAGGCCAATCAACAATAGTAGTACACTATTTGTACTAGCTTCACATGCTTCGCGCGTCGGGCGGGTGTTTTTACTGTAGCCATATGTTAATGTGTTCGTTGTACGTAACCAGCACCTCGAATCCTCGAATACTAGTAGTACTATATAGTAGGAGTAAGTAGTAGGAGTAGTAGGGTGGCATGGGCCAGAACAAGCATTCACGTCCAGGAGTATGGCACACGCCACCACCACGACATCCATCTAACACCATATTATTTTTTGGATTCCATGCGAGAGCAATTTTCAACCTCAGTCGTTCTCTACTTACAGCCCAATCGCGTGGCGGGCGAGGTGGGGGTTTGCCGATAGTCGGTTTCCTTAACCGCGGTCCCACTTGTAAGGCCAACTCCAACGCACGATCCCAAACGGACCTCCGTTTTGCACGAACTCCAACGATAATTTTGACTACTCCTATAGTAAGTTGGATTAGTGCCTTCTCGATGCATTCATTGTTGATTTGCGGAGGCTCGATCTTGCGTGCTTCTTTCTTCTTCGAGTGTAAAGAAGTAGGCGTTGCTTCCTCGCATCTAGTCTCATGTCTAGCCTCTACTCTATACTAGCTAAAAGTGATAGAACATCTACTAAATTGCGCTCTATCAATATATGGATGTACTCTTCTTCCCAATACAAAAACTTGCATCCATTCTACTCCCTCCGTTGCACAATACTACATGCCTTCTATTTGTCAAAATATATATGTATCTAGACATGTCTTAGTATATAGGTACATCCATTTTTGGACAAATGGAAGTCAAGTATTTTGGAACGGAGGGAGTACACAATAAAATTTTTAAGTTAGCACAACTAGTCTAATCCGAGAGCAGAACCGAAGATTTGGTCGGGTTCTTCCTCCTTTTGCTGACACGTGGGACATCCAGCATCCAGGTCGTGTCATGAAAGAAAATAGAGTGGTAGTTGAAGCCACGAGATGTGCATCTTGGGTTAAACTATAAATAGAATCTTACTACTCTTAAGTAACTCCAAAAGCAGCCACCGAAGATCTTTATTGGATTTGTTTTTCATCACCAGCACGTCGAGGTGAAAGATGTGCAGGTTCAGTGGGTCCTCCTGCGTTTTCACTAACATGTGGGGTCGCATGTGAGCAAACAGACGATGGGCTCCGTGCGTCCGCTGGCTGGCTGAGAAGATAGATAGAGGAGGGCTGAGCACGGACTGCAGGAAATTTGTTCTATGTACCTCGATATAGGCTCGATATAGTGGGGTGGCATGGGCCATAACTAGCATTCACGTCTAGCATTCACGTCTAGCAGTACGGCACACGCCACCCACACGAGTCCCATTCGACACCAATTTTCTTGGAGTCCATGCTACAGCCATCTCTTCTCCCTCCTGTCCTCTTTTCTCAGCCATCGCGCGGTGGGCGGGGTGGGGGTTTGCCGATAGTCGGTTTGCTCAACTGCGGTCCCACTTGTAAGTGAAAATGCAACACCGCACACATTCCCGCTTGAGCGGCGTGCCGAACCAACCGTGTGGGGGTGCGATGCGAACACGGCAGGCTTTTGCTTTTGAACTCGTAACTTGTAAAATTTGGTTATGCTCCATGGCGCGACCGATAGATAGAAAATAACGATTTTGCCTAGAGTAATGAGAAGTTTTCTTCTGGCGCCGTTCATGCATGGAGTACTTATGAAAATTATGAAGTTGATGCGAAAGGTAAGATAATTACTGTAGTATCATATACTACTACATGGATTTGACGGAAGGATAAAAATACATACGGATCCATCAACGTTCAATGACATCCTCACGCCCTAGTGCGTCGGGTCACCAACCGACGTGTGAGGAGCAGCGGCGTTGGCGGCGAGCTCAACGTGCTTCTGAACAGTGCCATCCAAGGTTGCCCTGCGCTCCAAGAAGGCCAGCATCCTATCGTCCTCCTCTTGCATGTACTAGTCCTTGTGGACGATTTGTGCGTAGTCGTGGGTGATTATGTCGATGGTGTCTTGCTGTGCCAGGCGCTGCGCGGCGAGCGCGACCTCGAGGTGGACATTCTCCGGTGCGACGGCGGGCAGTCGCAGGGCCACCAGTGTGTTGAAGAGGTTGTTACCATAGTGGCCGTTGAGGGTGGCGGGCATCCCGGAGCCTGGGCGCATCGGCTGGAGGCCTACATCAAAGTCGTTCGCAAGCTTCTTGATGACGGTGAACTTGTCGAGGAAACCGACGAGGACCTCGTCGAATAAGGATGCGAAGCTGTCGTCCAAGTGCCCCCTCACCCTGGCGTCCTCAAGCAATACTACCTGCCAGGCCGCAGGCCGGCGTCGTGAACCATCTGGCACAACCGGCTGATGCTCGCGCTCATCGCCTCCATGGGTCTAGCGTAGCTTCTAGTCAACTGATCTTGCGATTCGAGTGATCACTCAGCCCTTGGTTAGCGTGCGTAGGTGCGTAGGATTTCGTACTACTCCTCAGCCCTCTACTGCACCTGCCTTTGGCTGTATGATAGGTGGGCCAGCCACCCCCTGGGGCCATGTGTCATTCACCTCCTGACCCGTCTCTCACACGCACCTTGCTAGTGTATATACTCCCTCCTTTCCGGTTTATAGGGCTTATCTCAAAATTTTAGTTTTTCCATTTCATAAGGCTCAATTTGGTTGTTTTCCATCACATGTTCAGATTCCAAGGTGCATTAAATCATTGCATGCAAGTACTAAGAGAAAATTGACCAATGCATGTAATTTATGCATGCATGCATTGCAATTAATGCATTGGTAAACATACTTTTTTGAGGAAAACAAGAGCATTAATTGGGTGCTTTTGCAAACTACAAAAAGTATTCCACCACTCACCATCTACCTTGGTTGGTGAGAATTTTGAATTGAGCCTTATAAACCGTAAAGGAGGGAGTATAGTGGTTTTCTTTTTCTCTCCATATCAACCATTTTATATTGCGTACGTGTCATTCAAGAGTGAAATGATGGTTACTTCTTTCGACTAACTTACTGTGTGATTTGACTGCTCCTTAGTGGCCCCTACACGTACTCCCCCTACGTGTATGCAACAGTCACACGTACACATGGACGCAAAAACGCGCGCGACGCCCTAATGCATGCATGTCTGAGCACACGATGGAACACACACGGTGACGCTCAAGTGCTCAACCTACACATGCATGCACACACATACTCAGTCAGGGTGAGCTAGTGACCGTATGAACACCGGAAAATATATATATTGAGCGCAATGAGCGTATTATGAAGTCCACTGATCGTATTTTTTACAAATATACAGTGAAAGATAGTTTATTTATCTCATTTGAAATTAAGCCATGTTAACCGGAGAGGAGGCAGCATGGACTAGCATTACTTTGCTGTGTCCCGTCAACTTGCCGAACGAGGAGAAGGTTGCAAGACGGGAGAAGCTTGCGCGCGGTGGCTCGCAGGACAAGGAGAAACTTTTGACTAATGCAAGCTCTCCCTCGCTCAGGCGGTGGACGTGCAACAGTTAATTCGGTGAGATTGCCAGAAGCATACTACACTATACTACTAGGAACCGGATGGAGGAGCGTCTGCACTCTTATTATAATTTTAAAATGTGATAAAGCAATCTTCAACACGTTTGGTTCTCTTCGTGGGTTCTTGCATGTGATAATGGAAGTTGATTGCATGGAACACTCGCTACAATTCTCGCTTAATTTTGGCTCATATCCTGTTACAAATAGTAGCGCTGAGTAATATTTCCTCTTTTTTTGTTATTCAGCATGTAAACAGGTCAGCAAACCTTGCGGCGCATCTTCGTGCGAACCGTGCTTGCTGCACTTTGAATGTGGCCGAGAGCTGGCTTGATGAAACACCTCGCTTCCTACTTCTTTTTTTGGCTTCCTAGTGACCAGTGTCTTGGCTGATCGTCCTAAGAATGCTTATATATGAATAAACCTCTCTCATTTACCCGCAAAAAAGATTAAGCCACATTAACCGGAAAGGAGGGAGTATGGACTAGCACTACTTTTTGGTGTGTCCCGTCAACTCGCAGAACGAGGAGAAGCTTGCAGGACAAGGTGAAGCTCGCTTACGCCTTTTGACTAATGCAACCTACCCTCGGTGGACATGCATCAGTCCATTCGGTGTCAGATTGTCAGAGGCATACACTGTAGTACCCAACATGCGGAGTACCATCATTGTTCGACTTCACGAAGGGGCGAAGAGCCAAGCGCAGTACTAGTACACGTACTTGGTTTTGCACCTTCATACTACTCCACCCTCTGTCACAGTTTACAGGGCGTGCTTCATTATGATGCATTTCTCTCAATGCATTTCCACCACCAGAGAGACTTTAGACGCGTTTGGTTTAATGCTCAATTAATTAGGGCGTGGTAACCGCAATCAAGTCCACAATTTTCTCTCCATGTACTACTACTACAGAGTGCATGCATGTGTGCACCCGGGGTGGAAGCACTGCATGCATGTGTGTATGCATTATTCCCTCTAGTAATAGACGCCGTGCTATAACTACCAATGCTATTTTTCAGGCCGATCGCTAGTCGCCTTGGTCCACAGATTATTTTTTCTTTTTTCTGAAGCGCGCTGTATAAACAGTGACGGATGGAGTAGTATGAGCGGATTCAAAGAAGAGCGTATTGATGGTTGCTTCTTCAGAGCAACTTACAGTGGGAAAGGTGGGGCTTATGATTTGACTGATCATTACTCACTATTAATGCGGCGCAACGACCGGGCCGAGTCTCCCATGCGGTTGTGCACTACCCCCTCGGTTCTTAAATATACTCCGGAGTATTTGTCTTTCTAAAATATGTTGAAATCTCTGTTAAGACGAATAGAATATTTAGGAACAGAGGGAGTACACATACGAAGCAAAAATGAGTGAATCTACACTCTAAAATATGCCCGTTTGAAATTTGTAAAAAGACAAATATTTAGGAACGAAGGAGTATAATTTCGTGCATGGCACATGGACCCGGATGATGAAGAGGCTTCTGGCAATGCTATCAAGCTTCCATCATTTGTTTACATAATTGAAGTACTATACAAATAATTTTCCAGCGACATGAAATTGTACAATGGTGTGAGCTTTCAGCTTTTGTTTTGTCTTGCCATCGATGCTCTTTCGGAAACAATAAAAAACTAACTTCCTTGCTAATGCATGTCAATTATTAGCAGATCAGAGCTAATAATTACATCACAACTGAAGACAAAGTTGTGAGAAGGTGTTAAATTAAAATTGATCCATGCTTTCATTGGCCAGCAACGTCCCCCAGCTCTGTCTAAATCAACAAGGCATGTTGGGAAAAAGTAGCTGTCTGGAGCATGCAACATTCCGATCATTTTGTGCAGTTCCACTAAAATAGAGCTGAGCGTCCGTGTTCCAAAGATATCAAGTGTGATTACATAATAGAGGACTGCCGATGAAACAATAAACACACAAATAGAAGCCGGTCACCTTTGCAGTCTCTCTTAAGACTAACTAGTTGGAGAAGATTAGGCTCGGAGTTGGATGAGGAGGATTGAGCAAAACCAATCTCCCTTTGTGCCGTCGCACAGAAATGTAGAGACGTTGCCCGTGTGACATTTTAGTACAACTGCACAAAACACTCTTAAGAAAAAAGTGATTTGTGCAGTCACCCAACAGGGAGCAATACCTCGCATTTTTTTCAAATCAGACCTAGACCTCTTGATATGAGTGTTAGACAGAAGTGGTGATTAGCCCTTTTGCAAAGAGGTAGAAGGAGAAACGATTAGTTACTGCTCGCAGACTCGAAGACATAATAGAGGAATGTTGCATGCTCGCAGATATCTTTTTTCCCAACATGCACAACTTTGATTTAGACAGAGCTGGGGGGACGTTGCTGTTCTCAAATGAAAGCATGGATCAATTTTAATTTAACACCTTCTCATCAACTTTGTCTTCAGTTGTGATGTAATTATTAGCTCTGATCTGCTAATAATTGACATGCATTAGCAAGGAAGTTAGTTTTTTATTGTTTCCGAAAAGAGCATCGATGGCAAGACACGCGAAACAAAAGCTGAAAGCTCACACCATTGTACAATTTCATGTCGCTGGAAAATTATTTGTATAGTACGTCAATTATGTAAACAAATGATGGAAGCTTGATAGCATTGCCAGAAGCCTCTTCATCATCCGGGTCCATGTGCCATGCACAAATTATACTCCTTCGTTCCTAAATATTTGTCTTTTTACAAATTTCAAACGGGCATATTTTAGAGTGTAGATTCACTCATTTTGCTTCGTATGTGTACTCCCTCCGTTCCTAAATATTCTATTCGTCTTAACAGAGATTTCAACATATTTTAGAAAGACAAATACGGAGTATATTAAGAACCGAGGTGGGCGAGTGGGAAAACGCGGAGTGGAGCAAGGCCGGAGGGGATACCTGGAGGTCGTCGGGATGTAACTAGGTGAGCGGCGGCGGGCGGAATCTGCGAGCAGGTGGCGTAGGCCCTGCCGCGCCGGAGCTTGGTCAGAGAGAACGCGTGTACCGCAGATCGGGACGTGCTGCCTCGGTGCGAATGGAGAAACGATGCACTTCCTCCTTTCCCCCGGCGGACGGGATGCATGCGGAGCATTAATAGTGAGTAATGAGCAGTCAAATCATAAGCCCCACCTTTCCCACTGTAAGTTGCTCTGAAGAAGCAACCATCAATACGCTCTTCTTTGAATCCGCTCATACTACTCCATCCGTCACTGTTTATACAGCGTGCTTCAGAAAAAAGAAAAAAAATCTGTGGGACCAAGGCGACTAGCGATCGGCCTGAAAAATAGCATTGGTAGTTATAGCACGGCGTCTATTACTAGAGGGAATAATGCGTACACACATGCATGCAGTGCTTCCACCCCGGGTACACACATGCATGCACTCCTCAAGTAGTACAGTACATGGAGAGAAAATTGTGGACTTGATTGCGGTTACCACGCCCTAATTAATTGAGCATTAAACCAAACGCGTCTAAAGTCTCTCTGGTGGTGGAAATGCATTGAGAGAAATGCATCATAATGAAGCGCGCCCTGTAAACTGTGACGGAGGGTGGAGTAGTATGAAGGTGCAAAACCAAGTACGCGTACTAGTACTGCGCTTGGCTCTTCGCCCCTTCGTGAAGTCGAACAATGATGGTACTCCGCATGTTGGGTACTACAGTGTATGCCTCTGACAATCTGACACCGAATGGACTGATGCATGTCCACCGAGGGTAGGTTGCATTAGTAAAAGGCGTAAGCGAGCTTCACCTTGTCCTGCAAGCTTCTCCTCGTTCTGCGAGTTGACGGGACCACACCAAAAAGTAGTGCTAGTCCATACTCCCTCCTTTCCGGTTAATATGGCTTAATCTTTTTTGGGTAAATGAGAGAGCTTTATTCATATATAAGCATTCTTAGGACGATCAGCCAAGACACTGGTCACTAGGAAGCCAAAAAAAGAAGTAGGAAGCGAGGTGTTTCATCAAGCCAGCTCTCGGCCACATTCAAAGTGCAGCAAGCACGGTTCGCACGAAGATGCGCCGCAAGGTTTGCTGACCTGTTTACATGCTGAATAACAAAAAAAGAGGAAATATTACTGAGCGCTACTATTTGTAACAGGATATGAGCCAGAATTAAGCGAGAATTGTGGCGAGTGTTCCATGCAATCAACTTCCATTATCACATGCGAGAACCCTCGAAGAGAACCAAATGTGTTGAAGATTGCTTTATCACATTTTAAAATTATAATAAGAGTGCAGACGCTCCTCCATCCGGTTCCTAGTAGTATAGTGTAGTATGCTTCTGGCAATCTGACACCGAATTAACTGTTGCACGTCCACCGCCTGAGCGAGGGAGAGCTTGCATTAGTCAAAAGTTTCTCCTTGTCCTGCGAGCCACCGCGCGCTGAAGCTCTCCCATCCCGTCAACCTTCTCCATTCGTTCGGCAAGTTGACGGGACACAGAAAAGTAATGCTAGTCCATGCTGCCTCCTCTCCGGTTAACATGGCTTAATTTCAAACGAGATAAATACACTGTCTGTCACTGTATATTTGTAAAAAATACGGTCAGTGGACTTCATAATACGCTCATTGCGCTCAATATATATTATTTTCCGGTGTTCATACAGGTCACTAGCTCACCCTGACTGAGTATGTGTGTGCATGCACGTGTAGGTTGAGCACTTGAGCGTCACCGTGTGTGTTTTCCCGCTCGTGTGCTCGGACATGCATGCATTAGGGCGTGGTCGCGCGCATTTTGCGTCCATGTGTACGTGTGACTGTTGCATACACGTAGGGGGAGTACGTGTAGGGGCCACTAAGGAGCAGTCAAATCACACAGTAAGTTAGTCGGAAGAAGCAACCATCATTTCACTCTTGAATGACACGTACGCAATATAAAATGGTTGATATGGAGAGAAAAAGAAAACCACTATACTCCCTCCTTTCCGGTTTATAAGGCTCAATTCAAAATTCTCACCAACCAAGGTAGATGGTGAGTGGTGGAATACTTTTTGTAGTTTGCAAAAGCACCCAATTAATGCTCTTGTTTTCCTCAAAAAAGTATGTACCAATGCATTAATTGCAATGCATGCATGCATAAATTACATGCATTGGTCAATTTTCTCTTAGTACTTGCATGCAATGATTTAATGCACCTTGGAATCTGAACATGTGATGGAAAACAACCAAATTGAGCCTTTATGAAATGGAAAAAACTAAAATTTTGAGATAAGCCCTATAAACCGGAAAGGAGGGAGTATATACACTAGCAGGGTGCGTGTGAGAGACGGGTCAGGAGGTGAATGACACGTGGCCCCAGGGGGTGGCTGGACCACCTATCATACAGCCAAACGCAGGTGCAGTAGAGGGCCGAGGAGTAGTACGAAATCCTACGCACCTACGCACGCTAACCAAGGGCTGAGTGATCACTCGAATCGCAAGATCAGTTGACTAGAAGCTACACTAGACCCATGGAGGCGATGAGCGCGAGCATCAGCCGGCTGTGCTAGATGGTCCACGACGCCGGCCTGCGGCCCGGCAGGTAGTATTGCTTGAGGCCGCCAGGGCGAGGGGCTGCTTGGAGGACAGCTTCGCATCCTTGTTCGACGAGGTCCTCATCGGTTTCCTCGACAAGTTTACCGTCGTCAAGAAGCTTGCGGACGACTTTGACGTAAGCCTCCAGCCGACGCGCCCAGGCTCTGCGATGCCCGCCACCCTCAACGGCCACTATGGTAACAACCTCTTCGACGCACTGGTGGCCCTGCGACTGCCCGCCGTCGCGCCGGAGAATGTCCACCTCGAGGTCGCGCTCGCCGCGCAGCGCCTGGCGCAGCAAGACACCATCGACATAATCACCCACGTCTACGCGCAAATCGTCCACAAGGACTACTACATGCAAGAGGAGGACGATAGGACGCTGGCCTTCTTGGAGCGCAGGGCAACCTTGGACGGCACTGTTCAGAAGCACGTTGAGCTCGCCGCCAACGCCGCTGCTCCTCACACGTCGGTTGGTGACCCGGCGCACTAGGGCGTGAGGATGTCGTTGAACGTTGATGGATCCGTATGTATTTTTATCTTTCCGTCAAATCCATGTAGTAGTATATGATACTACAGTAATTATCTTACCTTTCGCATCAACTTCATAATTTTCGTACGTACTCCATGCATGAACGGCGCCAGAACCAAACTTCTCATTACTCTAGGCAAAATCGTTATTTTCTATCTATCGGTCGCGCCATGGAGCAGAACCAAATTTTACAAGTTACGAGTTCAAAAGGAAAAGCCTGCCGTGTTCGTCACGTCGCACCCCCACACGGTTGGTCCGGCACGCCGCTCAAGCGGGAATGCGTGCGGTGTTGCATTTTCACTTACAAGTGGGACCGCAGTTGAGCAAACCGACTATCGGCAAACCCCCACCCCGCCCACCGCGCGATGGCTGAGAAAAGACAGGAGGGAGAAGAGATGGCTGTAGCACGGACTCCAAGAAAATTGGTGTCGGATGGGACTCGTGTGGGTGGCGTGTGCCGTACTGCTAGACGTGAATGCTAGTTATGGCCCATGCCACCCCACTATATCGAGCCTATATCGAGGTACGTAGAACAAATTTCCTGCAGTCCGTGCTCAGCCCTCCTCTATCTCTCTTCTCAGCCAGCCAGCGGATGCGCGGAGCCCATCGTCTGTTTGCTCACATGCGGCCCCACATGTCAGTGAAAACGCAAGAGGACCCACTGAACCTGCACATCTTTCACCTCGACGTGCTGGTGATGAAAAACAAATCCAATAAAGATCTTCGGTGGCCGCTTTTGGAGTTACTCAAGAGTAGTAAGATTCTATTTACAGTTTAACCCAAGATGCACATCTCGTGGCTTCAACTACCACTCTATTTTCTTTCATGACACGACCTGGATGCTGGATGTCCCACGTGTCGGCAAAAGGAGGAAGAACCCGACCAAATCTTCGGTTCTGCTCTCGGATTAGACTAGTTGTGCTAACTTAAAATTTTTATTGTGTACTCCCTCCGTTCCAAAATACTTGACTTCCATTTGTCCAAAAATGGATGTACCTATATACTAAGACATGTCTAGATACATATATATTTTGACAAATAGAAGGCATAGTAGTATTGTGCAACGGAGGGAGTAGAATGGATGCAAGTTTTTGTATTGGGAAGAAGAGTACATCCATATATTGATAGAGCGCAATTTAGTAGATGTTCTATCACTTTTAGCTAGTATAAGAATAGAGGCTAGACATGAGACTAGATGCGAGGAAGCAACGTCTACTTCTTTACACTCGAAGAAGAAAGAAGCACGCAAGATCGAGCCTCCACAGATCAACAATGAATGCATCGAGAAGGCAATAATCCAACTTACTACAAGAGTAGTCAAAATTATTATTGGAGTTCGTGCAAAATGGAGGTCCGTTTGGGGTCGTGCATTGGAGTTGGCCTTACAAGTGGGACCACAGTTAAGGAAACCGACCATCGGCAAACCCCCACCTCGCCCGCCGCGCGATGGCTGAAGTTAGAGAAACGATGAGGTTGAAGAGATTGCTCTCGCATGGAATCCAAAAAATAATATGGTGTTAGATGGATGTCGTGGTGGTGGCGTGTGCCATAGTCCTGGACGTGAATGCTTGTTCTAGCCCATGCCACCCTACTACTCTTACTACTTACTCCTACTATATACTATACTACTAGTATATCGAGGATTCGAGGTGCTGGTTACGTACAACGAACACATTAACATATGGCTACAGTAAAAACACATGCCCGATGCGCGAAGCATGTGAAGCTAGTACAAATAGTGTACTACTATTGTTGATTGGCCTCATCGATAACCTGTTGCAATGCACGTACAATTATGTATTCGGAAAATATTTTTTTGCCTCGTCGCACCACTCACTCAGAGAAGCGACTCGAAAGCCATTCATAAATTTAGTAAGTTTATCACAGGCATATCATTTTATTACATACAACAGGTCATCAACCCACATCGACAACGAGGATACATTATAAATACTAAAGTTTTCACCACACAACAAATAACAAGCCATGAAATGAACTTCAACTCAACCATTCCGCGGCGTTGGAAACGCTTGCTTTGAACCACAAGTGATTCTCTGGGACGGGCCATCCGTTGTCGATCTGGAGACCAACGCAGGACTGATCATCCAGGCTGAAGCGGCCTACTATATCAGTACCAGGGTAGGGAACCACCCAAATGTCCGAGGTATAGACACAGTTGCTTCTCATAAATGTGTCAACAACAGTTGGATCGCCTTTCACCATCATCGGATAGTTTTGTCCAAGGAAGAGCGAGTTTTCTCCAAGACTATCAATTCTGTGCCAGGGAGAAGGAGTTGGCGCTAGCACACTAGTATCCATCCCGAATACCATGCAACGGGTGTTGGAATAGGTCCGGAGAGTGCGACCATGGGAGACTACACCTGCTTCCTTAGCAGTAACATCATCAGTGGGCTGTATACACACAAGAAGAGGTGATCCATCGGAATTAGTTGCCAGGCGCCACAGAGTATATCGGCGCTGCTCGTCCTCATGCTCGTGATCATCACCATCGTCATCTCCCCCTTGGTTATAAAAATCTTCAAGTATAGGTGGTGGGATGTTCACAGGACCTTGGAAACACAAGAAGAAGGTTAATTAGTAAAGGGAAACTTGCTAACCCGCATGCATGTGGATGAAACAATTATAATTACGGTGGAAGACAAACGTACCGAAACAACGAGGATGCCATGCAAAAACAGTGCCACGAGTGGTGGCAGCAAACACAAGGCCCTCGTATTAATTGCATCACAGTACTCATCCGTGTACAGAAACTGATTTTTGAGCAATATCCATCGAGTGAAACCATCAAGGACGGCAACAAGCTTGTCGAAGATAGCAACAACATCATAGTTTTTGTAATTCCAAGAGCGGTTGGGAACTCGACAAATTGCTATCTTCCGTAGAGACAGTCACCATGATCATATTTGAACGTGCGTACATTACCGGTGTGCTCAACCTCTGGGCAGTGTGCTGAGATTTTTGGAAGTGGAACCCGGTGACGAGTGTACACATTCACAAGTTCCCACTCGCAGTTGGACCCAATGTAAACAACCCAATCTCCATTTGCGCCCGCCCAAGCCTTGCCCTCAAGCGATGGCATCTTAACATCATACGTATCATTATCAAGCGGCATCAACTTGCACAGGGCGAGGCCTCCGTCGTGCCGGCGCCAGTCATCAGGGTCACGGCGAAGAAGATAGGGGAGATCAAACCGCTCCTTGACCCTTGGGTTCCTTTGCAATGATGTTATTAGTTGAGTCGAGAATGGGCTGGAATGAACCTGCCATGCTAGCCGAGGTGATGACGTCACACCGATCAATGAGTTCCTCCAACACGTCATCTTTCAGATCGGGGCAAGAATAACGAGGTCGTTTCCGGCCTGTTCCCTCCATGGAGAATATGATCGAACAATGGCAGAAGAAAGGGTGAAGGGCTGAAGGAAAATGGAGGAGGGAGAGGAAGATCGTGCGACAATAGTTCCAAATCGAGAGGGAAAGGCGAAGAGTCGGTGGACGGTTGCAAGTTTGCCACGGTTCACGAAGAGGCGCCTCGGCCTACACATCCGTTCGGAAATACTCCTACTACTCGTCGTCGTCTCACTGATATGTTGGAACGGGACCACATGTCAATGATACATGGTGTGTAATTTCTCGTGCAAAATGCGATCTGGCCGCGTTGGCCCGAGGTGCCGCATTAGTTATCGACCTTTATTTTTTTAATGGCGTGCCGATCAGTTTTGAAGCATGACTAACTGGTATTGTACGCAGAGAAAATATAAACTACTCTACCACTACCCCACCTCCAGTACTAGTAGTATAAAAAAGATATATATATATAGGCAGGAGCTTCAGCGCTTTCTTTCTAAGGGCTGCCCACTTTCTTCTCACACTACCACCCTCTCTCCAGATCTAAAAAAGACTGCCCCTCTCTCCCTCCTCACCGGTGGTCACAGATCCGCCGCGGAAGAAAAGGACGTGCAGCGTTGACGAACTCGTCGTCGGCGAGCGAGGTCACGCACTGACGACAAGGCCGCCCTCTCAGACCTAGCGCCCGCGCGGGATGGCCTCCGTCCCCAAGCTCGCTGCCGTAGTGTGTGCGGAGGACGACGACCACGAGCGAAGCCACTTCCCGCCGACCCTCAGGTATGCTACCTCTTTTCGAGCCATAACCTTGTTCTATTGCCCCATCTGCTACGTCGTTGCATGTGGATCTTTTTCCACTCCACCATCTTCCCAATTTGCTATCCTCTACTCTGCTGGCCACGCAGACGAAAACCATAATTTGCACTATTAAAGGAAACCCTACTTCATGCAGACTAATCCATGTCTGGGTTGAATAAGGAAAGGAAGGGAGACTGTACTGTCCAAGAGAGTAGGCATCGAACCCGCATCTAGGTTGAAAAGGGGAAAATCAGTAGCTAAGGAACGAGTCTCGTGTCTCTTGGTTGAAGAAGGGTAGAAAGGCATGACAACGCAATAGAGAATGACCAGGTCGATCGGTTTGTTGTCCTCGCATAGGAAAAAGGTGGCTAAAGAGAACAAAAATGGGACCGTAATCCACATATGCTGCCTGGATATTTGTTGCTCTGGGCAACCATACCTCCCTCACCACTCTGCGTCCGTGGAGGTACATCGTACTGGTGCCTCCCATGCTCTTATTGCCACTTTTTTTGCTGTTAGTATAACGCCAGCAGTCAAGTCAAGCAATGCTACTGCTAAAGTGATGCCACATTTAACTAATGCCGCTCTCAGTCTAATGCCACCCATAAATTTAAGCAATGCCATTTAATGTCACTGGATTATTTCAGGGTTAGCTGTTGATTGTGGATGTATTAAAGATTTTTCAGCTAAGGCATTCTAATGCTGTTGCACAGCCAGTATACCAACGATGAAACTTGTTACTCCCGTCAGATTTTTGCACTGTTAATGCTTATAGATTACATACCTCACTTTCATGAGATAAGTTAATTTTTTTGTACAGTGTCACCAAAATGCCAAGGCGCTGATGTCATTTTATTTTGGTTAAACTGCACAGACAATTATGAAGACAAGAGGAAAGGTCAAGAGTGGGCACCTCCTCCTCCGGCTGTTCTCTTGAGGAGGTCTGTATGTTTGTCTCTAATGCCTGTCGACTACATACCTGACATCATGATGTAATGTTAAGTCATTTCCTTTTGTACAGTGTCACTGAATTGTCAAGGCGGTGATGGCATTTTATTTTAGTAGAACTGCACAAAATTTGCTTAAAAGAAGAGGAAAGGTCAGGAATGGCTCACTTTTCCAGAAAAAACTATGTATGCCTTCCTCACATCAGCCTGTTGCTTTATTTATTCCTTCAAACAGGTGGTTAGAAACAGTCTTGCTACCTTTTCCCATTAAGAAATTGGAATGCTTATATTTGTGAGTCTATGCTTCAACTAGTGCCACTTTTAGAGTAATCACACTTTCAATATCTATGCAAACAGGGATGCTCGATTTTAGTGGAACTGCACAAAAAGTCCAACTGGTTCAACATTAGGAGCATGTTTTTTTCCAAACCTTTATATCCAATTGGTGGCACTATGAGCTGTTCATTACGAAGGTACATGGTTTGCTACTATCTTGCTACTCTTTTTGTACTGTCATTAGATAGTAATACTAGTGGTTTGCATGTGAGTTTATTGGCAGGGTGGACCTACATTGGAGGTGCACAGAGGATTCAATGATTGGATGCTCAATTTCGGTTGTATCGATTTCACCTCTTCCATCACTGCGAACATGGATATCCTTGGTCTGATGAAGAATAGGCGCTATATTTCTGCTCTGAAACCAGCAAATCATTCAGTATGAAATTGTCCAGGGCAAAACATAACTGTATCAGATTGTCCAGTGCAGAACATGACAGATGCTAAGCGGAAGAGACATGTTTAAACCGAAAATACAAGGTGTGGTATATGTTTACTAGCTGCTTGATATTTGGACAGAGATGTCTGCCCATTGCTATTGGCAAACACAAGTGCTCCTTATTAACGCGCAAAATAATGATTTCCTCCACCTGACATCTGGGACCCACCGAAACGGCCTCTGTATTTCGTGAAAAAAACGTTACCGCCGCTGACAGCTCGGACCCACCAGCTATATCTTCGCACGCAAGGAAGTGCCTCCTTATTACGCACAAAAAAATGAATACTCCCCCTGCTAGCTGGGACCCAGTATAGTGGGCCTACTAAGTTGACGGGGACGAAGGGCTTTGTCAACTTAGTCAATATGCACGATTCTAGCTCGACTGACCGTACGATGTCCATCCAACGGCCGTAGTGCTTCTTCAACCTCTGGTCTTCTTGCTCCAGCCGCCCAAAGCATCGCTGCTCCGCCTGCTCCTGCCTCCCGTGGCCGGCTGTGCTGCCGCGGAGGCCTCACCGCCCCCATACTACTCCCACCGCTGGCCAGGCCATCCCTCCACTCCACTCACCCACACCCCTGTTATTCTGCGGCGACGGCAGCGCAGCCGAACCAGTGAACCCTCGTACTCCTCTCCGCGTGGGCATCCACTGCCGCGTCTTCCCCGGCTCCGCGTCGTCCCCTTCCTAGGCCTCGCCGTCGTCCACCGCCGTGGTGCGTCGCGCGCCGTGGTCAATGTGGTCAACGACCGAATTCCATCGGAAGAATACTGTACGTGGAGAGGCTGACAGCTGGGTCCACGGCAGCCGCAAGGAAGTGCCTCCTTATATGCGGAAAATAATTATTCCTCCACCTGACAGCAGGGACCCACCGGACGGGCCACCAGTATTTTGCGAAAAAATCGTTTCCCCCTGACTGCTGGGACCCACCGGACGGGCCACCGTATTTCGCGAAAAAAACGTTCCCCCCGCTGTCAGCTCGGACCCACCGGAAGTGCCTCCTTATTACGCACAAAAAAATGAATACTCCCCCGGCTAGCTGGGACCCACCTTGTGGGAGCTGACTTGTGGGCCTACTAAGTTGACGGGGAGGGGCTTTGTCAACTTAGTCAATATGCACGATTCTAGCTCCAGTGACCGTACGATGTCCATCCAACGGCCGTAGTGCTTCTTCAACCTCTGGTCTTCTTGCTCCAGCCGCCCAACCAGCCGGTCGTGCCTCGTGCTCCTGCCTCCCGTGGCCGGCTGCGATGCGGCGGAGGCCTCACCGCCCCCTACTACTCCCACCGCTGGCCAGGCCATCCCTCTACTCACCCACACCCCCTGTTATTCTGCGGTGACGGCAGCCTCACACAGCGAACCAGTGAACCCTCGTACTCCTCTACGCGTGGGCATCCACTGCCGCGTCTTCCCCGGCTCCGCGTCGTCCCCTTCCTAGGCCTCGCCGTCGTCCACCGCCCTGGTGCTCTCGGGGCGGCGTGGTCAACGTGGTCAAGGAACGACTTCCATCGGCATGGACTGTACGTGGAGAGGCTGACAGCTGGGTCCACGGCCGCAGCAAGGAAGTGCTCCTTATTACGTGCAAAATAATTATTCCTCCACCTGACAGCGGGGACCCACCGGACGGGCCACCGTATTTCGCCCCCTGACTGCTGGGACCCACCAGCTACATCTTCGCAGGCAAGGAAGTGCCTGACAGTCGGGACCCACCTGGTCGAAGCGTACATAGCGTTGTCATTCTGGTCGCGAACGTGTACGTACATATATACTGGTGGATGTAGAGGCGCGCACGTGTCGTAGTAGAGGCGGCCAGGGTGCAAGAAAGAAAATACGGCCACGTATGTGTACATACGGGCGGGGTCTCGAACGCCTACTCGCGCATACGTACGGCGAGGGCTCGTGTACATGGCTGGGTCGGAACGGAGAAACATCGTCGTCGTCGTGTTCATGGGTGAACGGAATGCGTGGTCGTGTTCATCGGGAGGGCTTGGACGGAAGAGGCGATGGAAACGAGGCCTGGCGTACCGCACAACGGAGGAAACGGACCTCCTACGGTCGAAACGGGGGTCCTGTTGATCGGGAGGGGTGTGGCGTACCGCAAAACGGAGGAAACGGACCTCCTACGGTCGAAACGGGGGTCCTGTTGATCGGGAGGGGTGTGGCGTACCGCAAAACGGATGAAATGGACTTGTGTTGGAGCGCCTACGGTCGAAACGGGGGTCCTGTTCATCAGGAGGGGTGTGGCGTACCGCAAAACGGGACTCCA
This sequence comes from Triticum urartu, assembly GCF_003073215.2. Taxonomy (NCBI): domain Eukaryota; kingdom Viridiplantae; phylum Streptophyta; class Magnoliopsida; order Poales; family Poaceae; genus Triticum; species Triticum urartu. The sequence continues at coordinate 107,742,286 of NC_053024.1, read as the reverse complement.
CGGGATACTGTTCATCTCCACCGTCGACCCCCTCCAGCCTCCACGAGCTACTGTTCATCCACCGTCGACCTCCTCCAGCCTCCACGGGCTCCTGTTCATCCAGCCTCCACCGCGCGCTACTCCACCGGCTACTGTTCAACCACTCCACCGTCTACTATTCATCCTAGCCCTCCACACCACGGGGTCCTGTTCAACCACCCCTCCACGGGCACCCCTCCACCGTCTACTGTTCATCCTGCCCTCCACACCACGGGGTCCTGTTCATCCACCCCTCCACGGGCACCCCTCCACCGTCTACTGTTCATCCAGCCCTCCACCACACCACGGGGTCCTGTTCATCCAGAGGCAACGCCACCGCTCACTGTTCATCCAAACCCCCCGCAACGCTCACTGTTCATCCCATCGATCGGCTTCAGTTAGCAGCAGTAGCCAAGGAATCGCTCGATCGGGTTCAGTTAACAGCCATCGATCGATCGCTGGGTTCAGTAACGCGTAGCCTGCAGTGCAATCGCTCGGGTTCAGTTAGAGCCAACGCCTCGCACACACGCGCGTACGTGTACGAGAGAAACGCGCATCGCTCGGCCCCCGACCTCCCACCGTAACCGGGAACTCCCCGAAATTTTCCTCCCCCTCGCTTCTACCACGGTTTTTTCCGTCATGGACGGCCCAAAGAATGTCATGCAGCTGCGTCTCCGGCCCGCCCAGGACGAAAAGCCCATTTTCTGTCATGATTTTTTGTCATAGAAGTAGGAGCCCACCACATCTATGATGATACCGGGTTTTGTCACAATTATCGTCATAGAAGTGTCATATGTATGACAGAAATTTTTTTCGTTCGGCCCAAAATGTCACGGATGTGTCTTTTTTTGTAGTGTTGGGACACCATGTGACGACACATTGATAGAGATCAAGATGATGGAGATCATGGTGTCATGCGTGATAGAGATCATGACGTGTTTTGGAGATGGAGATCAAAGGCACAAGATGATGATGGCCATATCATGTCACATATTTTGATTGCATGTGATGTTTATCCTTTATGTATCTTATTTTGCTTAGTTCGGCGGTAGCATTATAAGATGATCTCTCACTAAATTTCAAGGTATAAGTGTTCTCCCTGAGTATGGACCGTTGTGATAGTTCGTCATGCCGAGACACCACGTGATGATCGGGTGTGATAAGCTCTACGTTTGCATACAACGGGTGCAAGCCAGTTTTGCACACATGGAATACTCGGGTTAAACTCGACGAGCCGAGCATATGCAGATATGGCCTCGGAACACTGGAGACCGAAAGGTCGAGCGTGAATCATATAGTAGATATGATCAACATAGTGATGTTCACCATTGAAAACTACTCCATCTCACGTGATGATCGGACATGGTTTAGTTGATTTAGATCACGTGATCACTTAGATGATTAGAGGGATGTCTATCTAAGTGGGAGTTCTTAAGTAATATGATTAAGTGAACTTAATTTATCATGAACTTAGTCCTGATAGTTTTTGCATATCTATGTTGTAAATCAATAGCTCGCGATGTAGCTCCCCGTTTATTTTTGACTAGCACATATGCTGTGCGTACAACAGGGAGATAATTGTTTTTGCAACAAGCGGCGAAAATTATAATAGATGTGTTCATAGAAAACGATCTCCACAGCGTGGGTGACAGAGTGAGGAGCTGCGTCTTCCACGGGTCATGTTTGGGCCCTGAGATCTTAATAGTGGTGGGGCTAGTCAATGCGGCGGCGACCATCCAACTTGTACCTTTTTTTCCTCCGGGTCGACTCTGTCTCGGAGTTGTGGTTCCGTCTTCCATTTGGTTGCTGGGGGCGGGCGACCTTCGAGGCACGGTTACTTCGACCACTTTCTTCTACGACGATGTAACCGGAATGGATTACTAAATTGCAGCCGCATAAATTATGTTTCATTACATAAGTAGCGCATACCAGGCATGAATGTCCCATCATTCTCAGGGTTTATTCTCTTCAACTATTTTTGTGCTCACGTGCCCATAAATTTTATTAATTAGAGCAAAACCAACATATTCTCTTTTATTAGCATGTGCCCACAATTTTTTCCCATTATAGCCAACCAGCATGGCACGTTCAAGTTATCTCCAGCATATTATCTTTTATTGGCAAGTTCCCTCGTTCTGCTCATAATTCTCGAAACAACCTCCTTATTCTCACATAACTTACTTATTTCCAGACAACTTATGGACATATAAAAACGGGTGTTATTTAGTGCTAACCTTTCAGAGCATGAAGAAGAAAGATTATTGAAAACTCTGAAGAAGCATCGTGCTGCTATTGGATATACTCTTGATGATCTTAAGGGCATTAGTCCCACTCTATGTCAACATAAAATAAATTTGGAAGCAGATGCCAAACCAGTTCGTGATCCTCAACGACGTCTGAATCCTAAAATGAAAGAAGTGGTAAGAAAAGAAATACTAAAGCTTCTGGAGGCAGGTATAATCTATCCCGTTGCTGATAGTGAGTGGGTAAGTCCTGTCCATTGTGTCCCTAAGAAGGGAGGTATTACTGTTGTTCCTAATGATAAAGATGAATTGATTCCACAAAGAATTATCACAGGTTATAGGATGGTAATTGATTTCCGCAAATTAAATAAAGCTACTAAGAAAGATCATTACCCCTTACCTTTTATTGATCAAATGCTAGAAAGATTATGCAAACATACACACTATTGCTTTCTAGATGGTTATTCTGGTTTCTCTCAAATACCTGTGTCAGCTAGAGATCAATCAAAGACTACTTTTACATGCCCTTTTGGTACTTTTGCTTATAGACGTATGCCTTTTGGTTTATGTAATGCACCTGCTACCTTTCAAAGATGCATGATGGCTATATTCTCTGACTTTTGTGAAAAGATTTGTGAGGTTTTCATGGACGATTTTTCCGTCTATGGTTCCTCTTTTGATGATTGCTTGAGCAATCTTGATCGTTTTTTTTTTTTTTTTTTTTTTTTTTTTCTTGTCTTGAATTGGGAAAAGTGCCACTTTATGGTTAATGAAGGTATTGTCTTGGGGCACAAAGTTTCTGAAAGAGGTATTGAAGTTGATAAAGCCAAGGTTGATGCTATTGAAAAGATGCCATGTCCCAAGGACATCAAAGGTATAAGAAGTTTCCTTGGTCATGCCGGATTTTATAGGAGGTTCATTAAGGACTTCTCAAAAATTTCTCGACCTCTGACTAATTTATTGCAAAAAGATATACCATTTGTCTTTGATGATGATTGTGTAGAAGCATTTGAAATACTTAAGAAAGCATTAGTCACTGCACCTGTTGTTCAGCCACCTGATTGGAATTACCCTTTGAAATTATGTGTGATGCTAGTGATTATGCTGTAGGTGTTGTTCTAGGGCAAAGAGTTGATAAGAAATTAAATGTTATTCATTATGCTAGTAAGACTCTAGACAATGCTCAAAGAAATTATGCTACTACTGAAAAAGAGCTTTTAGCAGTTGTATTTGCTTGTGATAAGTTCAGATCTTATATTGTTGATTCTAAAGTAACTATTCAAACTGATCATGCTGCTATTAAATACCTTATGGAAAAGAAAGATGCTAAACCTAGACTTATTAGATGGGTTCTCTTGCTACAAGAATTTGATTTGCATATTGTTGATAGAAAGGGAGCTGAGAACCCCGTTGCAGACAACTTGTCTAGGTTAGAAAATATTCTTGATGACCCACTACCTATTAATGATAGCTTTCCTGATGAACAATTAAATGTTATAAGTACTTCTCGTAGTACTCCATGGTATGCTGATTATGCTAATTATATTGTTGCTAAGTTTATACCACCTAGCTTCACATACCAGCAAAAGAAAAAGTTTTTCTATGATTTAAGACATTACTTTTGGGATGACCCACATCTTTATAAAGAAGGAGTAGATGGTGTTATTAGACGTTGTGTACCTGAGCATGAACAGGAACAGATCCTACGCAAGTGTCACTCGAGGCTTATGGAGGACACCACACTGGAGATAGAACTGCACATAAGGTATTGCAATCTGTTTTATTGGCCTACTCTCTTCAAGGATGCCCGTAAGTTTGTCTTGTCTTGTGATGAATGTCAAAGAATTGGTAATATTAGTAGACGTCAAGAAATGCCTATGAATTATTCTCTTGTTATTGAACCGTTTGATGTTTGGGGCTTTGATTATATGGGACCTTTTCCTGCCTCTAATGGATACACACATATTTTAGTTGCTGTTGATTACGTTACTAAGTGGGTAGAAGCTATTCCAACTAGTAGTGCTGATCATAACACTTCTATTAAAATGCTTAAGGAAGTTATTTTCCCGAGGTTTGGAGTCCCTAGATATTTAATGACTGATGGTGGTTCACACTTTATTCATGGTGCTTTCCGTAAAATGCTTGCTAAATATGATGTTAATCATAGAATTGCATCTCCTTATCACCCACAGTCTAGTGGTCAAGTAGAGTTGAGCAATAGAGAGCTCAAATTAATTTTGCAAAAGACTGTTAATAGGTCTAGAAAGAATTGGTCCAAGAAACTTGATGATGCATTATGGGCTTATAGAACTGCATACAAAAATCCTATGGGTATGTCTCCGTATAAAATGGTTTATGGAAAAGCATGTCACTTACCTCTCGAACTAGAACATAAGGCATATTGGGCTATTAAAGAGCTCAACTATGATTTTAAACTTGCCGGTGAGAAGAGGTTATTTGATATTAGCTCACTTGATGAATGGAGAACCCAAGCTTATGAAAATGCCAAGTTGTTTAAAGAAAAAGTTAAAAGATGGCATGACAAAAGGATACAAAAGCGTGAGTTTAATGTAGGTGATTATGTATTGCTATACAACTCTCGTTTAAGATTTTTGCAGGAAAACTTCTCTCTAAATGGGAAGGCCCCTATGTTATCGAAGAGGTCTATCGTTCCGGTGCCATAAAAATCAACAACTTTGCAAGGCACAAATCCGAAGGTGGTAAACGGTCAAAGAATTAAACATTATATCTCAGGTAATCCCATAAATGTTGAAACCAATATTATTGAAACCGTAACCCCGGAGGAATACATAAGAGACACTTTCCGGAACGTTTCAGACTCCGAAAAGGAATAGGTATGTGGTACGGTAAGTAAACCGACTCCAAAACAATTTTTAAGGCAATATTTCTCCGTTTTGGAATATTTAGAAAAATAGAAAAATAAGTAGCAGTCCGGGAAGGACACGAGGGCCCCACGAGGGTGGTGGGCGCGCCCTACCCCCCTGGGCGCGCCCCCTACCTCGTGAGCACCTCGTGTGCCTTCCGGACTCCGTTTTCTTGCACGTTACGTATTTTGGTCGGTAAAAATTCATTTATATATTCTCCCGAAGGTTTTGACTCCCGTATCACGCAAACCTCCTCTGTTCTTGTTTCGAGCTGTTTTCTGTCAGGGTTTTCCAGGCTAGGCATCATGTCGTCTCCCTCCTCCAACAATGGTGACAACGATGCTTGGCTAATGAAGATAGATCTGAAGAGGGAAGAACCCACGAGGGTCAACAAGGATGAAAGGATCAAGAAGGCCACGGAGGATCAAGCTCCAGCAGCAAAGACACCCTTCAACTTGATCATAACCTTCTTACCCCAACTGAGATCGAAGCTTTCAAGATGATTGAGTTAGCTCGTATACAAAACAAGTATCTCACACAAGAAAATATTTTGTTGAAGGAGCATATTGTCACTCAAGGGCATTATTCGCAAGCTGGAGGACCTCTTACGCTCGATGTGCGATTATCCGTCACCTCCACCTTCTTCACCGACAAAGGAGATATAATCACATGGGTATGGGCACTCCCCTTGGCAACTGCCAAGCTTGGGGGAGGTGCCCCGGTATCGTATCACAATCACAACTCCTATCTTTACCGTTTTTCTTAGTTCAATCCTATTAGTAGTATCTTGATCTAGTAGAATAAAGTTTATGGCATGATCTAGTTTTGAGTTTTGCTTTATGATCTCTCTATGTAATCGAGTCCGTGAGCTATATATAATAAAGATTAGTGTTGAGTCAAGGGCTTGATTATTTTGCCATGATCTTGGGTGAATAAAAGAAAAGAGAAAGAATAAAAAGAAACAAAAAGTTCATATTGATCTTATTGAGAGTAATGACTTCACATAGAAAGAGTATGATGATTAAAAGTTGTTGGGAGTTGGCAGACATAGCTTTGGTCATTGTTGCAATTAATAGGAAGTAATAAGGAAAGAGAGGTTTTCACATATAGATATATTATCATTGACATCTTTTATGATTGGGAGCACTCATTAAAATATGACATGCTAAAGAGTTGATGTTGGACAAGGAAGACAACATAATGAGTTATTTCTTATATCTGAGATAAAGTATGTTGTCATGGATCCTCTAACTTGTTGAGCTTGCCTTTCCCCCTCATGCTAGCCAAATTCTCAGCACCAAGTAGAAATACTACTTGTGCTTCCAAAATCCTAAACCAGTTTTGCCATGAGAGTCCACCATATCTACCTATGGATTGAGTAAGATCCTTCAAGTAAGTTGTCATCGGTGCAAAGCAATAAAAATTGCTCTAAATATGTATGATTGATTGGTGTGGGAGAAATAAGCTTTATACGATCTTGTGATGTGGAAGTAATAAAAGCGACGGACTACATAATAAAGGTTCATATCACAAGGGGCAATATAAAGTGACGTTCTTTCGCATTGAGATTTTATACATCCAACCATAAAAGCGCATGGCAACCTCTGCTTCCCTCTGCGAAGGGCCTATCCTTTATTATTATCTTCTACCTTATGCAAGAGTCATGGTGATCTTCACCTTTTCTTTTTCATTTTATCCTTTGGCAAGCTCAGCATGTTGGAAAGAACATGAATATATATATATATATATATATATATATATCTAATTGGATGTAGGGGAGCATGAACCATTATTGTTGACATTACCCTTGAGGTAAAAGGTTGTGGGGCAAAACTATAAGCCCCTATCTTTCTCTGTGTCCGATTAAAACTCCGTAACCACAAGTATCGTGAGTGTTAGCAATTATGGAGGACTAAATGATAGTTGAGTATGTGGACTTGCTTTTTAGCTCTGACATAGACTCTTTCCGATGTTATGATAAATTGCAATTGCTTCAATGACTGAGATTATAGTTTGTCGGAGCCCAATAAGGTTTATGATTTATACTTTTGCATTGTGAATAGATCATCACTTGAACATAAGTAATCATATGACAAAATCTATATATGTTGCTGCTATGAGAATAATCATGATGCCTTCATGTCCGTATTTTATTTTTATCGACGCCTCTACCTCTAAACATGAGGACATATTTATTGTTATCGGCTTTTCGCTTGAGGACAAGCGAGGTCTAAGCTTGGGGGAGTTGATACGTCCATTTTGCATCATGCTTTTATATCGATATTTATTGCATTATGGACTGTTATTTCACTTTATGTCACAATACTTATGGCTATTCTCTCTTATTTTACAAGGTTTACATAAGGAGGGAGAATGCCGGCAGCTGGAATTCTGGGCTGGAAAAGGAGCAAATATTAGAGACCTATTCTGCGCAACTCCAAAAGTCCTGAAACTCCACGGAACATCTTAAAATAAATAAAGAAAAATCCTCGCCAAAGATGAAGGCCAGGGGCCACACCCTGCTCACGAGGGTGGGCGCCCCCCTAGGGCGCGCCCCCTACCTCGTGGGCCCCCTGGTGGCTCTCCGACGTCCATCTTCTCCTATATGAAGTCTTTCGATGAGAAAAAATAAGAAGGAACTTTTCGGGACGAGACTCCGCCACGAGGCGGAACCTTGGCGGATCCAATCTAGAGCTCCGGCAGAGCTGTTCTGCCGGGGAAACTTCCCTCCGGGAGGGGGAAATCATCACCATCGTCATCACCAACGCTCCTCTCATCGGGAGAGGGCAATCTCCATCAACATCTTCACCAGCACCATCTCATCTCCAAACCCTAGTTCATCTCTTGTATCCAATTCTTGTCTCAAAGTCCGGGATTGGTGCTAGTAGGTTGCTAGTAGTGTTGATTACTCCTTGTAGTTGATGCTAGTTGGTTTATTTGGTGGAAGATCATATGTTCAGATCCTATATGCATATTATTACCCCTCTGATTATGAACATGAATATGCTTTGTGAGTAATTACGTTTGTTCCTGAGGACAAGGGAGAAGTCTTGCTATTAGTAGTCATGTGAATTTGGTATTCGTTTGATATTTTGATAAGATGTATGTTGTCTAGCCTCTAGTGGTGTTATGTGAACGTCGACTACATAACACTTCACCATTATTTGGGCCTAGAGGAAGGCATTGGGAAGTAATAAGTAGATGATGGGTTGCTAGAGTGACAGAAGCTTAAACCCTAGTTTATGCGTTGCTTCGTAAGGGGCTGATTTGGATCCACATGTTTCATGCTATGGTTAGGTTTACCTTAATACTTTTGTTGTAGTTGCGGATGCTTGCAATAGAGGTTAATCATAAGTGGGATGCTTGTTCAAGTAAGAACAGCACCCAAGCACCGGTTCCACCCACATGTCAAATTATCAAAGTACCGAACGCGAATCATATGAACGTGATGAAAACTAGCTTGATGATATTCCCATGTGTCCTCGGGAGCGCTTTTCCTATTATAAGAGTTTGTTCCGGCTTGTCCTTTGCTACAAAAGGATTGGGCCACCTTGCTGCACTTTATTTACTTTTGTTACTTGTTGCTCGTTACAAGTTATCTTATCACAAAACTATCTGTTACCACTTATTTCAGTACTTGCAGAGAATACCTTGCTGAAAACCGCTTATCATTTCCTTCTGCTCCTCGTTGGGTTCGACACTCTTACTTATCGAAAGGACTACGATAGATCCCCTATACTTGTGGGTCAGCGCCCCCTACCTCGTGGGCCCCCTGGTGGCCCTCCGGTGACCATCTTCTGCTATATGGACTCTTTCGATGGGAAAAATCATAAGCCATCTTCTCGGACGAAACTCCGCCGCCACGAGGCGGAACCTTGGCGGCCAATCTAGGGTTCTGGCGGGGCTGTTCTGCGGGGAAACTTCCCTCCCGGAGGGGGAAATCATCGCCATCGTCATCACCAACGCTCCTCTCATCGGGAGAGGGCAATCTCCATCAACATCTTCATCAGCACCATCTCATCTCAAAACCCTAGTTCATCTCTTGTATCCAATTCTTGTCTCCAAGTCCGGGATTGGTGCTAGTAGGTTGCTAGTAGTGTTAATTACTCCTTGTAGTTGATGCTAGTTGGTTTAATTGGTGGAAGATCATATGTTCAGATCCTATATGCACATTAATACCCCTCTGATTATGAACATGTTTATGCTTTGTGAGTAGTTACTTTTGTTCCTGAGGACATGGGAGAAGTCTTGCTATTAGTAGTCATGTGAATTTGGTATTCGTTCGATATTTTGATGAGATGTATGTTGTCTCTCCTCTAGATGATCTTATGTTCCTACTTTATGTAGAAACCACCTTTCCCTGTTAGGATAAAGGATCATGCTAAAGCTTCAACTGTGGTTCGTAAAAGCAATATTAAAACATATACACCTCCTGAGCAAGTTAAAGTTGAACCTAATATTGCTATTGTTAAAGATCTCTTGTCTGATAATATAGATGGGCATGTTATTTATTTCTGTGATGAAACTGCTAGAATTGCTAAACCCCGTGATACAGATAAACCTAGACCTGTGGTAGGTATGCCTGTTATTTCTGTTAAAATAGGAGATCATTGTTATCATGGCTTATGTGATATGGGTGCTAGTGCTAGTGCAATACCTATTGACTTATACAAGAAATTATGCATGACATTGCACCTGTTGAGTTAGAAGATATTGATGTCACAATTAAACTTGCTAATAGAGATACTATTTCACCAATGGGAATTGTTAGAGATGTTGAAGTCTTGTGTGGGAAAACTAAATATCCTGCTGATTTTCTTGTTCTTGGTTCCCCACAAGATAGTTTTTGTCCCATTATATTTGGTAGACCCTTCTTAAATACTGTTAATGCTACCATAGATTGCAAAAGGGATGTTGTTACTGTCGGTTTAGATGATATGACTCATGAATTTAATTTTTCTAAATTTAGTAGACAACATCGTGAAGAAGAATTACCTAGTAAAGATGAAATTATTGGTCTTGCCTCTATTGCCGTACCTCCTAGTGATCCTTTAGAACAATATTTGCTAGACCATGAAAATGATATGTTTATGAATGAAAGAAGGGAATTAGATGAAGTATTCTTTAAACAGGAACCTATTCTGAAACATAATTTACCTGTTGAAATCCTAGGAGATCCTCCTCCACCCAAGGGTGATCCCGTGTTTGAGCTTAAACCGTTACCGGATACTCTTAAATATGCTTATCTTGATGAGAAAAAGATATATCCTGTTATTATTAGTGCTAACCTTTCAGAACATGAAGAAGAGAGATTATTGAAAATTCTGAAGAAGCACCGTGCTGCTATTGGGTATACTCTTGATGATCTTAAGGGCATTAGTCCCACTCTATGTCAACATAAAATTAATTTGGAAGAAGATGCTAAACCAGTTCGTGATCATCAAGCCGTCTGAATCCTAAAATGAAAGAAGTGGTAAGAAAGGAGATACTAAAGCTCCTTGAGGCAGGTATAATTTATCCCGTTGCTGATAGTCAGTGGGTAAGTCTGTCCATTGTGTCCCTAAGAAGGGAGGTATTACTGTTGTTCCTAATGATAAAGATGAATTGATTCCTCAAAGAATTATTACAGGTTATAGGATGGTAATTGATTTCCGCAAATTAAATAAGGCTACTAAAAAAGATCATTACCCCTTACCTTTTATCGATCAAATGCTAGAAAGATTATCCAAACATACACATTTTTGCTTTCTAGATGGTTATTCTGGTTTCTCTCAAATACCTGTGTCAGCCAAAGATCAATCAAAGACTACTTTTACATGCCCTTTTGGTACTTTTGCTTATAGACGTATGCCTTTTGGTTTATGTAATGCACCTGCTACCTTTCAAAGATGCATGATGGCTATATTCTCTGACTTTTGTGAAAAGATTTGTGAGGTTTTCATGGACGACTTTTCCGTCTATGGATCTTCTTTTGATGATTGCTTGAGAAACCTTGATCGAGTTTTGCAGAGATGTGAAGAAACTAATCTTGTCTTGAATTGGGAAAAGTGCCACTTTATGGTTAATGAAGGTATTGTCTTGGGGCATAAAGTTTCTGAAAGAGGTATTGAAGTTGATAAAGCCAAGGTTGATGCTATTGAAAAGATGCCATGTCCCAAGGACATCAAAGGTATAAGAAGTTTCCTTGGTCGCCGGATTTTATAGGAGGTTCATTAAGAACTTCTCAAAAATTTCTCGGCCTCTACTAATTTATTACAAAAAGATATACCATTTGTCTTTGATGATGATTGTGTAGAAGCATTTGAAATACTTAAGAAAGCATTGATCTCTGCACCTATTGTTCAGCCACCTGATTGGAATTTACCCTTTGAAATTATGTGTGATGCTAGTGATTATGCTGTAGGTGTTTCTAGGACAAAGAGTTGATAAGAAACTAAATGTATTCAATATGCTAGTAAAACTCTAGACAATGCTCAAAGAAATTATGCTACTACTGAAAAAGAATTCTTAGCAGTTGTATTTGCTTGTGATAAGTTTAGACCTTATATTGTTGATTCTAAAGTAACTATTCACACTGATCATGCTGCTATTAAATATCTTATGGAAAAGAAAGATGCTAAACCTAGACTTATTAGATGGGTTCTCTTGCTTCAAGAATTTGATTTACATATTGTTGATAGAAAAGGAGCCGAGAACCCCGTTGCAGACAACTTGTCTAGGTTAGAAAATGTGCTTGATGACCCACTACCTATTGATGATAGCTTTCCTGATGAGCAATTAAATGTCATAAATGCTTCTCATACTGCTCCATGGTATGCTGATTATGCTAATTACATTGTTGCTAAGTTTATACCACCTAGTTTCACATACCAGCAAAAGAAAAAGTTCTTCTATGATTTGAGGCATTACTTTTGGGATGACCCACATCTTTATAAAGAAGGAGTAGATGGTGTTATTAGACATTGTGTACCTGAGCATGAACAGGAACAGATCCTACGCAAGTGTCACTCCGAAAGCTTATGGAGGGCACCATGCTGGAGATAGAACTGCACATAAGGTACTACAATCTGGTTTTTATTGGCCTACTCTCTTCAAGGATGCCCGTAAGTTTGTCTTATCTTGTGATGAATGTCAAAGAATTGGTAATATTAGTAGACGTCAAGAAATGCCTATGAATTATTCACTTGTTATTGAACCATTTGATGTTTGGGGCTTTGACTATATGGGACCTTTTCCTTCCTCTAATGGATACACAATATTTTAGTTGCTGTTGATTACGTTACTAAGTGGGTAGAAGCTATTCCAACTAGTAGTGCTGATCATAACACTTCTATTAAAATGCTTAAAGAAGTTATTTCAAGGTTTGGAGTCCCTAGATATTTAATGACTGATGGTGGTTCACATTTTATTCATGGTGCTTTCCGTAAAATGCTTGCTAAATATGATGTTAATCATAGAATTGCATCTCCTTATCACCCTCAGTCTAGTGGTCAAGTAGAATTGAGTAATAGAGAACTCAAATTAATTTTGCAAAAGACTGTTAATAGGTCTAGAAAGAATTGGTCCAAGAAACTTGATGATGCATTATGGGCCTATAGAACTGCATATAAAAATCCTATGGGTATGTCTCCGTATAAAATGGTCTATGGAAAAGCATGTCACTTACCTCTCGAACTAGAACACAAGGCTTATTGGGCTATTAAAGAACTTAATTATGATTTTAAACTTGCCGGTGAGAAGAGGTTATTTGATATTAGCTCACTTGATGAATGGAGAACCCAAGCCTACGAAAATGCCAAGTTGTTTAAAGAAAAAGTTAAAAGTGGCATGATAAAAAGAATACAAAAGCGTGAGTTTAATGTAGGTGATTATGTATTGCTATACAACTCTCGTTTAAGATTTTTTGCAGGAAAACTTCTCTCTAAATGGGAAGGTCCCTATGTTATCGAGGAGGTCTACCGTTCCGGTGCCATAAAAATCAACAACTTCGAAGGCACAAATCCGAAGGTGGTAAATGGTCAAAGAATCAAACATTATATCTCAGGTAATCCCATAAATGTTGAAACCAATGTTATTGAAACCATAACCCCGGAGGAGTACATAAAGGACACTTTCCGGAATGTTTCAGACTCCGAAAAGGAATAGGTATGTGGTACGGTAAGTAAACCGACTCCAAAACAGTTTTTAAGGCAATATTTCTCCGTTTTGGAATATTTAGAAAAATAGAAAAATAAGCAGCAGTCCGAAAGGACACGAGGGCTCCCACGAGGGTGGAGGGCGCGCCCTACCCCTGGGCGCGCCCCCTACCTCGTGGGCACCTCGTGTGCTCTCCGGACTCTGTTTCTTATCGACACGTATTTTGGTCGGTAAAAATTCATTATATAATCTCCCGGGTTTTGACTCCCGTATCATGCAAAATCCATCTCGTTTTGTTTCGAGCTGTTTTCTGTCAGGGTTGTCAAGGCCAGGCACTATGTCGTCTCCCTCCTCCTCCAACCATGAGGGCAATGATGCTTGGCTAATGAAGATAGAGCTGAAGAGAGAAGAACCTATGGAGATCAACAAGGATGAAGGGATCAAGAAGGCCATGGAGGACCAAGTTCCAGCAACAGAAGACACCCTTCAACTGGATCACAATCTTCTTACCCCAACAGAAATCGAAGCTTTCAAGATGATTGAGTTGGCTCGTATACAAAATAAGTATCTCACACGTGAAAATATTTTGTTGAAGGAGCATATCATCGCACTCAAGGGCATTATCCGCAAGCTAGAAGACCTCCTACGCTCGATGTGCGACTATCCATCATCAACAACTCCACCTTCTTCACCAACAAAGAAGAATTGAGTATCTGGTATGGGCACTCCACTTGGCAACTGCCAAGCTTGGGGGAGTGCCCCGGTATCGTATCACCATCACTTTTATCTTTACCGTTTTTCTTAGTTCGATCCTTTTGGTAATATCTTGATCTAGTAGAATAAAAGTTCTTAGTATGATCTAGTTGTGAGTTTTGCTTTATTATCCTTCTATGTAATCGAGTCTGTGAGCTATATAATAAAGATTAGTGTTGAGTCAAGGGCTTGATTATTTTGCCATGATCCCAAATAAATAAAAGAAAAGAGAAAGAAATAAAAAGAAACAAAGAGATCATGTGAGTCTTATGGAGAGTAATGAGCTCACATAGAAAGAGTATGATGAATAAAAGTTATTGAGGGTTGACAAACATAGTTTTGGTCATCGTTGCAATTAATAGGAAGTAATAAAGAAAGAGAGGTCTTCACATATAAATATACTATCTTGGACATCTTTTATGATTGTGAGCACTCATTAAAATATGACATGCTAAAGAGTTGACATTGGACAAGGAAGACAACATAATGGGTTATGTTTTCTTACATCTGAGATAAATTATATTGTCTTGGATCCTCCAACATGTTGAGCTTGCCTTTCCCCCTCATGCTAGCCAAATTCATTGCACCAAGTAGAGATACTACTTGTGCTTCCAAATACCCTTAAACCAGTTTTGCCATGAGAGTCCACCATACCTATGGATTGAGTAAGATCTCAAGTAAGTTGTCATCGGTGCAAGCAATAAAAATTGCTCTCTAAATATGTATGATTGATTGGTGTGGAGAAATAAGCTTTATACGATCTGTGATATGGAAGTAAATAAAAGCGACAGACTGCATAATAAAGGTCCATATCACAAGTGGCAATATAAAGTGATGTTCTTTCACATTAGGATTTTGTGCATCCAACCATAAAAGCGCATGACAACCTCTGCTTCCCTCTGCGAAGGGCCTATCTTTTACTTTTATCTCCTACACTGCAAAAGAGTCATGGTGATCCTCACCCTTCCTTTTTACATTTTATCCTTTGGCAAACAATATGTTGGAAAGATCCCGGTATATATGGCTAATTGGATGTGAGTTTTCATGAACTATTACTGTTGACATTACCCTTGAGGTAAAACGTTGGGAGGCAAAACTATAAGCCCCTATCTTTCTCTGTGTCCGATTAAAACTCCATACCCATAAGTATTGCGTGAGTGTCAGCAATTGTGAAAGACTATATGATAGTTGAGTATGTGGACTTGCTGAAAAGCTCTTATACATTGACTCTTTCCTATGTTATGATAAATTGCAATTGCCTCAATGACTGAGATTATAGTTTGTTAGTTTTCAATGAAGTTTACGATTCATACTTGATATTGTGATTGAATTATTACTCTAGCATAAGATATCATATGACAAGAATTATATAAGTTGTGTTCTAAGAATGATCATGATGCCCTCATGTCCGTATTTTATTTTTATCGACACCTTCATCTCTAAACATGTGGACATATTTTTCGATTTCGGCTTTTCGCTTGAGGACAAGCGAGGTCTAAGCTTGGGGGAGTTGATACGTCCATTTTGCCATCATGCTTTTATATCAATATTTATTGCATTATGGGCTATTATTACACATTATGTCACAATACTTATGCCTATTCTCTCTTATTTTACAAGGTTTACATAAAGAGGGAGAATGCCGGCAGCTAGGATTCTGGCTGGAAAAGGAGCAAATATTAGTGACCTATTCTGCACAGCTCCAAAAGTCCTGAAACTTCATGGATGATGTTTTCTAAATATATAAAAAACATTGAGCTCAAGAACTTCACCAGGGGGTCCACACCCTACCCACGAGGGTGGGGGGTGCGCCCCCCTACCTTGTGGGCCCCCTCGTGGCCCTCCGGTGACCATCTTCTGCTATATGGACTCTTTTGATGGGAAAAAAAATTATAAGCCATCTTCTCGGATGAAACTCTGCCGCCACGAGGCGGAACCTTGGCGGAGCCAATCTAGGGTTCTGGCGGGGCTGTTCTGCCGAGGAAACTTCCCTCCCGGAGGGGGAAATCATCGCCATCGTCATCACCAATGCTCCTCTCATCGGAAGAGGGCAATCTCCATCAACATCTTCATCAGCACCATCTCATCTCAAAACCCTAGTTCATCTCTTGTATCCAATTCTTGTCTCCAAGTCCGGGATTGGTGCTAGTAGGTTGCTAGTAGTGTTAATTACTCCTTGTAGTTGATGCTAGTTGGTTTAATTGGTGGAAGATCATATGTTCAGATCCTATATGCATATTAATACCCCTCTGATTATGAACATGTTTATGCTTTGTGAGTAGTTACTTTTGTTCCTGAGGACATGGGAGAAGTCTTGCTATTAGTAGTCATGTGAATTTGGTATTCGTTTGATATTTTGATGAGATGTATGTTGTCTCTCCTCTAGTGGTGTTATGTGAACGTCGACTACATGACACTTCACCATTGTTTGGGCCTAGAGGAAGGCATTGGGAAGTAATAAGTAGATGATGGGTTGCTAGAGTGACAGAAGCTTAAACCCTAGTTTATGCGTTGCTTCGTAAGGGGCTGATTTGGATCCATATGTTTCATGCTATGGTTAGGTTTACCTTAATACTTTTGTTGTATTTGCGGATGCTTGCAATAGAGGTTAATCATAAGTGGGATGTTTGTCCAAGTAAGGGAAGCACCCAAGCACCGGTCCACCCACATACCAAATTATCAAAGTACCGAACGCGAATCATATGAGCATGATGAAAACTGCTTGACGATATTCCCATGTGTCCTCGGGAGTGCTTTACATCATATTAGAGTTTGTCCAGGCTTGTCCTTTGCTACAAAAGGATTGGGCCACCTTGATGCACTTTATTTACTTTTGTTACTTGTTGCTCGTTACAAATTATCCTATCACAAAACTATCTGTTACAACTTATTTTAGTACTTACAGAGAATACCTTGCTGGAAACCGCTTATCATTTCCTTCTGCTCCTCGTTGGGTTCGACACTCTTACTTATCGAAAGGACTACAATAGATCCCCTATACTTGTGGGTCATCAACAGGCGCACCGCCCACCCTCGTGGACAGGTGGTGGGCCCCCTAGCCTTCATCTTTTGCAGGTATTTTTCATATTTTCTGAAAAGTTGCTCCATGAAGTTTCAAGTCATTTCGAGAACGTTTGTTTCTGCACATAAATAACACCATGGTAATTCTGCTGAAAATAGCGTCAGTCCGGGTTAGTTCCATTCAAATCATGCAAGTTAGAGTCCAAAACAAGGGCAAAAGTGTTTGGAAAATTAGATATGATGGAGACGTATCAACTCCCCCAAGCTTAAACCTTTGCTTGTCCTCAAGCAATTCAGTTGACAAAGTGAAAGTGATAAAGAAAAACTTTTACAAACTCTGTTTGCTCTTGTTGTTGTAAATATGTAAAGCCAGCATTCAAGTTTTCAGCAAGGATTATAACTAACCACATTTGCAATAACGCATAGGTCTCAAGTTACTCATATCAATGCCATAATCAACTATCGAATGACAACACTTTCTCAAAACAATCATAATATGATATAACAAGATGGTATCTCGCTAGCCCTTTCTGAGACCGCAAAACATAAATGTAGAGCACCTTTAAAGACCAAGGACTGACTAGACATTGTAATTCATGGTAAAAGAGATCCAGTCAAGTCCTACTCAATGAAAAGTAACAATAATGAATGCAAATGACAGCGGTGCTCTCCAACTGTTGCTTTTTAATAAGAGGATGATGACTCAGTATAAAAGTAAATAGATAGGCCCTTCGCAGAGGGAAGCAGGGATTTGTAGAGGTGCCAGAGCTCGCTTTTGAAACATAGGTGAATAATATTTTGAGCGGTATACTTTCATTGTCAACATAACAACCAAGAGATGGCGATATCTTCCATGCTACAAACAGAATGGTAAAGTTTATACTCCCCCTTCAACCAACAAGCATCAATCCATGGCTTGCTCGAAATAAAGAGTGCCTCCAACTAACAAGAGTCCCAGGGGGAGTTTTCTTTGCAATTATTTTGATTTAGTTTGCATAAAGCATGAGACTGGGCATCCCGGTGACCAGCCATTTATCTCGTGAGTGAGGAGCGGAGTCCACTCCTCTTCAGAATAACCCGCCTAACATGGAAGATACGGACAACCCTAGTTGATACATGAGCTATTCGAGCATACAAAACAGGATATTTATTTGAAGGTTTAGAGTTTGGCACATACAAATTTACTTGGAACGGCAGGTAGATATCGTATATATGTAGGTATGGTGGACTCATGTGGAATAACTTTGGGGTTTAAGGAGTTTGGATGCACAAGCAGTATTCCCGCTTAGTACAAGTGAAGGCTAGCAAAAGACTGGGAAGTGACCAACTAGAGAGCGACAACAGTCATGAACATGCATTAAAATTAATCAACACCGAATGCAAGCATGAGTAGTATATAATCCACCATGAACATAAATATCGTGAATGCTATGTTGATTTTGTTTCAACTACATGCGTGAACATGCGCCAGGTCAAGTCACTTAAATCATTCAGAGGAGGATACAACCCTATCATACCACATCATAACTATCTCAATAGCAAGTTGGCACGCAAGGTAAACCATTATAACTCATAGCTAATCAAGCATGGCACAAGAAACTATGATCTCTAATTGTCATTGCAAACATGTTTATTCATAATAGGTTGAATCAGAAATGATGAACTAATCATATTTACAAAAACAAAAGAGGTCGAGTTCATACCAGCTTTTCTCATCTCAGCCAGTCCATCATATAACATCATAATTGCCTTTCACTTGCACGATCGAATGATGCGAATAATAATAATAATAGTGCACGTGCATTGGACTAAGCTGGAATCTGCAGGCATTCAATAAATAGGAGAAGACAAGGCAATATGGGCTCTTTTGTCAGATAAAAAATAATGCATATAAGAGCCACTTCAACAATTTAATTATGATCTTCTCCTATCGACCCCCAAAGAAAAGAAAAGAAACAAAACTATTTACACGGGAAAGCTCCCAACAAGCAAAAGAAGAACATGAAATCTTTTTGGGTTTTCTTTTTAATTACTACTACAAGCATGGAAATTAAACTGATTAAAATATACAACTAATTTTTTTGGTTTTTCTTAAGGTTTATTAAACACACAAGAAGAAAGCATAAAAAGGAAATAAACTAGCATGGATGATACAATGAAAAAGTATGAGCACCGACATCTAGCAATGAGTGTGTGAACATAAATGTAATGTCGGTGGGAAATACGTACTCCCCCAAGCTTAGGCTTTTGGCCTAAGTTGGTCTATGGCCACGGCTGGCCTGGCAGATATCCATAATAGTAGTTGGGGTCGTACGCGATGCAGCGGCTATCGCCTGCTGAGCTGCAGCGTGGTGACGAGCGGCCTCCGCTCTCCTCTCGTACTCATCTGCCTCCTCTCTGGTAATAGTATATCTTCCTTTTGCCTGATGATCAAAGAAGGCAGGAGCAGGAGAGTAATATGGACAGCACGGCGTCTGTCAAAGATTAGTCGATGCTGGAGAGGTGATTCATTCCTCTTGACAAACTGGTGGTGAACCATAGCATTAAAGTCTAGGTAAGCAGGAGGTAATTCAATATCA
This sequence comes from Triticum urartu, assembly GCF_003073215.2. Lineage (NCBI taxonomy): Eukaryota > Viridiplantae > Streptophyta > Magnoliopsida > Poales > Poaceae > Triticum > Triticum urartu. The sequence goes on along the minus strand of NC_053024.1, from coordinate 107,722,651 downwards.
TCTTCGCGTATGGCTATACCAAGAAAATTAGCTATGCGGGTTGCATAAATTCCACCAAAAAAATCTCCACTAAATCTATTAAGATGCAACCTACGTGCAACAATGGCTCCCAAATTATCAGATTTGTCTCCCAACACAGCACTCTGAAGAATACTGAGGTCTGGGACACACATGTGACATGCCTCATCTTTACCATTAATGCATCTACCTATGAAGAGAGCAAAATAATGTATAGCAAGAAAGTGAATGCTCCCTATGGTGACTTGTGTTATGTCTCTAGATTCTCCCACAGTTATACTAGTAAGAAAATCTCGAAATTCAGATTTGCGAGGATCCCTTATACTACCCCATTGTGGACGTTTGCAAGCAGTGGTAAAATTCTCTAAGTCCATAGTGTAAGAATTATCATAAAGATCAAACAGGACAGTTGGAGAATTCCGATAAGTTGAAAATTCAAACCTCCTCACAAAGGTACTGGTGAGGTTGTGGTACTGGCTGCACTTCTCTTCCTCGAAGCTCACAAGATCAGCGTTACGCAAATATGCGTTGAATTCTTCCTTAATTCCCGCTCGATCCATAAAGTTCTCAGAAGGCCACTCACAAGGCCGCACTGGAGCGTCTCTTGGTGGCTCTTCATCAGCATCACGCATTGTAAGCCTGGGGCCTTGCTTCCTTGAGGAACCACCTTGGAACATTTTCCTAAGCATTTTTCTTCCTCTGAAAAATTCTGAATTTTTTTAGTAACTTCAAAATAAAAGTAAACCAAACTCAATAATATTGATAGCAACTACTCCTACAAGTGCCTAGGGCCTATATCATGCATCAAAACTACTTTTGACCATATAAATTTGACATGCAAGCTCAAGAACAGGGTTACCTAAGCAGCAAAAATTTGCAATGAATAAAGCACTAGAACAAAAACTAATTGGACCAATGGAGGAGGCACATACCAAGGAACAATCTCCCCAAGCAGTTTTGTGAGAGGTGCTTTGAGCAAGGAGATCGAAAATGGCAGCAAAACGAGCTTGGACTCGGGTTTGAGCTGGTTATTCGTGTTTTGGGGAGGAAGAAGGAGTGTATGGGTGAAAGGATAAGTGGAGGAGGGCCACCATGGGCCCACGAGGCAGGGGGCGCGCCCAGGGGGTAGGGCGCGCCCTCCACCCTCGTGGGCAGGTGGTTGGCCCCCCTGCTGTGTTCTCAGTGCCAAATATTCTCAAATATTCTAGAAAAAAAATCATATTTAAATTTCAGGGCATTTGGAGAACTTTTATTTTCGAGGTATTTTTATATTGCACGGATAATCAGATAACAGACAGAAAAATATTTATTTTTATTTTATTTAATATAAATATCAGAAAGTAAAAGTGGGGTACAGAAGGTTGTGCCTTCTAGTTTCATCCATCTCATGATCATCAAAAGGAATCCACTAACAAGGTTGATCAAGTCTTGTTAACGAACTCATTCCGAATAACATGGATCCAGAGAAATTTCGAATAACACTATGTTACCTCAACGGGGATATGCACATCCCCAATAATAGGAATATCATATTTCTTCTTGACAGTAGGAAGAGGAAATTCAAAACCTCCAAATATAATCAATGGAATTTTTCCAATAGAGTTGATACTATGAACTTGAGGTTGTTTCCTCGGAAAGTGTACTGTATGCTCATTACCATTAACATGAAAAGTGACATTGCCTTTAGTGCAATCAATAACAACCCCTGTAGTATTCAAAAAGGGTCTTCCAAGAATAATAGACATACTATCGTCCTCGGGAATATCAAGAATAACAAAGTCCGTTAAAATAGTAACATTTGCAACTACAACAGGCACAGCCTCACAAATACCAACATGTATAGCAGTTGATTTATCAGCCATTTGCAAAGATATTTCAGTAGGTGTCAACTTATTCAAATCAAGTCTATGATATAAAGAGAGAGGCATAACTCTAACACCGGCTCCAAGATCACATAAAGCAGTTTTAACATAGTTTCTTTTAATGGATCATGGTATAGTTGGTACACCGGGATCTCCAAGTTTCTTTGGTATTCCACTGTGACGCCCGGGTAATTAAGCTACAGTAATCCTCACTAATGATGCCACGTCACCTCTGTCACTGTACTTAATCTCGGGTTAAATCAAAACGGTTTCGAAATTCAATTCAAAATTATGATGGTAATAAAAGTTTTCAAAAAAAATAATCAAACTAAAATGTTTGGGGATTGTCAAATATTACAAGGTTAGTTATGGTGGGGTGCACACATTTTTATAAAGTGTCTGAATATTTTAAAATGAAATAAGACAAGAGAGAAAATACAAAAGAGAAAAACTAAAACCTAAGCTAATAGAAAAAAAAAAGAGGGAACCCCCCCTCCCACGGCCCACTGGCCCAACTGGTCGGCCAGCCCGCCAGGCCCACCCGGCCACCCCCCACTCTCTCCATAACCCCCTGGAGGCCGAAACCTAACCCGTAACCCCCCCGACACCTACCACTCCCCCTCCCCTCGTCTGATCTGGATCGGGGGATCCCGATCCCCTCGCCCCACTTCCCCGCGCGCCCGCCGCCGCCTGGAACCGCCTGACGCCGCCCGGAACCCCGTCCCCGGACCCCCCCCTCGCCGGCCTGCATCCTCCTCGCCGGACCGTCCCCATCTCTCCACCCCGAGCCCCATTGCCCCGATCCCTACACCCCTCGGTGAGCCCCGCCGCCGCGCTAGTCTCTGCCGCCCCCTGCTACTCTGCCGCTGCCGCGCGACCTCGCCTACGCGTGGCCGCTGGCGCCGCCTCTCCTCCTCTCTGCCCTCTACACGCGCCGTCAGTGAGCCCTGCTGGCTCGCGCCCACGGCGGCCTCGCCTCACGCCCGAACCACCTCGCCGCCGTCGAGCCCGTGGCGCTCGACTCCGGCCACCACAGCCTCCGCAGCCACCCCCATTCGCTCCGCCGTCGTCTTGCCGTTCGAATGCGACCGGTCCCGCCCATTTTGGTGGCCTGCAGACGAAACCCGCCACTCACCCGAGCCCCGACGTCCGCCTCTCTCCTCGCCGGCGACAGCTCCGGCGACCTCGGGACGAACCACCACCACCACTAGATGCGCGTCTTCGCGCTTGTTCGAACGGGCCCAGGCACGCGCGGATCCGTGCCCTGAGCACAAATTCTGGCGAACTCCGGCGGGTCGGCGCCGTGCTTTTGGTCGCCGGCGGCGAGAGCCGGCCCTGCTGACCTGGCACCGCGGGTCCCACCACCTGGGCCACTGACTGGTGGCCAAGGGCCCCCCTGTTGACCTGTTGACTGGGTCAACTGCTGACTGGGCCGCCCCTATCTTACTGACCTATAGGCCCCACTTCAATAAACAAAATAAAATAAAAATGAATTAATAAATTAATAATTAATTAGTTAATTAATTAGTGAACTAATTAAGTTAATTAATCTTGTTTTAACTAATCTAATTAAGTAGATAGTTTAATTAAACCCTAGTTAGACTAATCAGTCAATGACGAATGGGACCCAAGTCAGGTTGACCAGGTCAACCGCTTGACGTCATGCTGACGTCATGATGATGTCAGCAAAACACTATTCTGGATAATGTTGATTTAATTAATTAAATAAATCCTTAAAAATGATTTAAATCTTTAGAAAATCATATATTTTAAACCGTAGCTCGGATGAAAATATTTTAACATGAAAGTTGCTCAGAACGACGAGACGAATCCGGATACGCAGCCCGTGCGTCCCGCCACGCATCCCTAGCATAGCGAACACGCAACTTTCCCCCTCCGGTTCATCTGTCCGAAAACGCGAAACACCGGGAATACTTTCCCGGATGTTTCCCCCCTTACCGGTACCACCTCATACCACGTTAGGGCACGCCTAGCATCGTTACTTGTCATGTCATGCATCACTATGCATATGCTTGCATTATATTTATTGTTTCTTCCCCCTCTTCTCTCTCTAGACACCGAGACCGACGCCGCTGCTACCCCGTACGACTACGGAGTTGACGACCCCTCTCTCTTGCCAGAGCAACCAGGCAAGCCCCCCCTTTGATCACCAGATATCGCCTACTCTTCTCTATACTGCTTGCATTAGAGTAGTGTAGCATGTTACTGCTTTCCGTTATTCCTATCTGATGCATAGCCTGTCCTTGCTACTACTGTTGTTACCATTACCTGCTATCCTACTGCTTAGTATAGGATGCTAGTGTTCCATCAGTGGCCCTACACTCTTGTCCGTCTGCCATGCTATACTACTGGGCCGTGATCACTTCGGGAGGTGATCACGGGCATATACTATATACTCTACATTGATACATTACCTGTGATACTGTTCGGACATGGGGGCTGAAGGGGCAGGTGGCTCCATCCCGGTAGAGGTGGGCCTGGGTTCCCGACGGCCCCCGACTGTTACTTTGTGGCGGAGCGACAGGGCAGGTTCAGACCACCTAGGAGAGAGGTGGGCCTGGCCCTGTTCGGCGTTCGCGGATACTTAACACGCTTAACGAGATCTGGGTATTTGATCTGAGTCTGGCCATTTGGTCTATACGCACTAACCATCTACGGGAGTAGTTATGGGTATCCCGGCGTCGTGGTATCAGCCGAAGCCTTCTTGACGTCAGCGACGGAGCGGCGCGCGCTGGATTGGACTGGAACGCCACTAGGCTAGGTCTGCTTCCGGCCGCCCACGCAACGTGCAGGTGTGCTAAGGGCGATGGGCCCAGACCCCTGTGCGCTTAGGTTTAGACCGGCGTGCTGACCTCTCTGTTGTGCCTAGGTGGGGCTGCGACGTGTTGATCTTCCGAGGCCGGGCATGACCCAGGAAAGTGTGTCCGGCCAAATGGGATCGAGCGTGTTGGGGTATGTGGTGCACCCCTGCAGGGAAGTTAATCTATTCGAATAGCCGTGATCTTCGGTAACAGGACGACTTGGAGTTGTACCTTGACCTTATGACAACTAGAACCGGATACTTAATAAAACACACCCTTCCAAGTGCCAGATACAACCGGTGATCGCTCTCTCACAGGGCGACGAGGGGAGGATCATCGGTTAGGATTATGCTATGCGATGCTACTTGGAGGACTTCAGTCTACTCTCTTCTACATGCTGCAAGACGGAGGCTGCCAGAAGCGTAGTCTTCGAAAGTACTAGCTATCCCCCTCTTATTCCGGCATTCTGCAGTTCAGTCCACATATGATAGCCTTATTCCAGTTGATACCAATGCATACATATGTAGTGTAGCTCCTTGCTTGCGAGTACTTTGGATGAGTACTCACGGTTGCTTTCTCCCCCTTTTTCCCCCTTTCCTTTCTTCTGGTTGTCGCAACCAGATGCTGGAGTCCAGGAGCCAGACGCCACCGTCGACGACGACTCCTACTACACCGGAGGTGCCTACTACTACGTGGTGCCCGCTGACGACGACCAGGAGTAGTTAGGAGGATCCCAGGCAGGAGGCCTGCACTCTTTCGATCTGTATCCCAGTTTGTGCTAGCCTTCTTAAGGCAAACTTGTTTAACTTATGTCTGTACTCAGATATTGTTGCTTCCGCTGACTCGTCTATGATCGAGCTCTTGTATTCGAGCCCTCGAGGCCCCTGGCTTGTAATATGATGCTTGTATGACTTATTTTATTTGTAGAGTTGTGTTGTGATATCTTCCCGTGAGTCCCTGATCTTGATCGTACATGTTTGCGTGTATGATTAGTGTACGATTAAATCGGGGGCGTCACAAGTTGGTATCAGAGCCGACTGCCTGTAGGAACTCCCCTTCCACACTCCTTGGCCGAAGTCGAGTCTAGACATTGCAAAAACTTTTACTAACTTGGCTGTGTGCCTTACGGGCCCACGTCGCCATCGGGTGGTACTAGGATCTTTTACTCCTCGACCTTTACTCTGGGACTCTGAACTCTCTTCTACTCGGGTTAAACGAATTTACTAACTCTGACACTAGGATCCCGTTACGACATTCACCCCAAAGTTGGATAAGCCCTAGTTATTCTTTAGAATGTATTTGAACATTATCCACATTGTCATTTGACTCCAGTGAAAACATCTGTGTTTTCAGATGGAACCCACGAGGCAGGTCGTGCGCCACACGACGGCCATTGGTGCCTCAGGATCACCTGCTGTGTTGGCTGAGATGATGACCTATCTGGGTTATCGCTGGCACCCTGAGTACACCGTCTATGAGGAGTATCAGGACTTCAACCAGGAGCAGTACCGTGCCATCGTCCACCTCTACTCTCGGGAGTATGACTCCACTACCGTGCTGCACACTGCTCATGGTGTTGGAGTGACTATCGATATGGCGGTCCACGATGCTGCTTATGCTGCTCTGACACGTCTTCGTGGAGAGTATCAGGAGTTGGACACCTCCCCCTTCAGGCACATTGCTATCGCATCCGATGTTGGTGCGGAGGGTTACTACACTGCTGCCTACTCCACTGTCACCCGAGAGCCCTTCTACCATCAGAACCTGGTTCTGCATGCTGATGGGCTGGATCGAGCTAACCGAGCTCTTCGCCACGAGTTGTACACCACTCGTCAGCACCTCTACCGTGCTCTGACGATGTTGCACCCCTTCGTCGGATCTGGGGAGCTGTCGCGTTCTGCTATCTACCCAGCCAGGACCGTGATGCCCCAGGGCGTCGGCTGGCCAGATGTGGGAGGCTACTCTCCTGCATTGGGCCCTCTCCTGCCACCTGCGCATCGGGTTCCGCACCAGAGTATCCGCGGACCCCAGGCTACTCGCGTGGAGGTCTTCCCTTCGCGTCACTACCAGCTGTCGGGCTACACCTACCTCCGCAGTACCGCATGGGACTGACGTAGACTTGCTTATTAGTGTTAGATGCATTCGCCGCGAGCCTGTGTGCCGCCTATGATGTCTTAGCCTATGTACTGAACACTGTGTAACGAACTCTATGCATGATCTCTTTTGTAAGATATGCCGACTACTATGTGGTATCTATCGTGCTGCTTTCGTTGTGCATGTTTCATCATGAATGATTCTTGTTTTTACAATTCCTCAATGCTGAACTACCCCTGTTAAATATTAGCAGGATGGTTAGACCAGGTGGTCGTGGTCGTGGTGGCAACGCCCCACCACCGCCTGAGTACATGGCTGGTATGATCCAACAGCTTGAGATGAATCGCCAGTTCATGGAGAATATGATGGCTCAGTTTCCTCGCCCCAATATGAACCAGCAGCCAACCCCAGTAACTCTGCAGGATTTCATGCGCCTGAACCCAACTGTGTACCGCAGCTCAACTCAGCCTCTGGATGCTGATGACTGGCTCCGTGACATCACCTATGAGATGGAGTCTGCTGATGTAGCCCCTGCCAGCTATGTCACCTTTGCTTCCTTCTTCCTGAAGGACCCGCAGCTCAATGGTGGGACAGCCACAGGCGTACACTGCCAGCTGGAACAATCATCACCTGGCCAGACTTCCAAGCTGCCTTCCGTGCTCGCTTCATTCCTCAGGGAGTTATGGACCGGAAGAAGCGTGAGTTCCGCAACCTCACCCAAGGCAACAAAACTGTGGAAGCTTATCAGCGGGAGTTTCTGACTTGTCCCGCTATGCTGAAGAGGACATTGCAACTGATGCACGCAGACAGGAGAAGTTCCGGGATGGCCTTCAAGCTGACATCAAACTCGCACTTCTAGTGCATGATTTTGCTGATTTCGCCACTCTGGTGAACAAAGCCATCAATGTCGAAACTGGTCTGCAGGAATACCAGAGCTCTCACAGGCGCAACCGTGACACGGGCTCATCTTCGGGCCCGTCCTCGCAGAAGCGCAAGATATGGATTCCCAATAGCTTGTACCAGCCGGATGCACCTACCCCAAGGCAGACCTATGCTGCACCTCGTCTGCCTACTCCTCCGACTAGGCGGCCAAGACTCCCAGCTCCACCACCACAAGCTCCTGTTCCCACTCCCAATAATGGATTGTGCTTCAGGTGTGGACAACCAGGGCATCGTGCTAGGGAATGCAACCAGAACCCGAATCAACTGGCCCTTCCAGCAACTGGCCGTGGAAGCAACCAGCCCCGCAGCAACAATGCCAAGTCTTATGGTCGTGTTCATGCCAACCACGTTGATCTGAGCGAAGCTCAAGACCAGCCTGCTACTGTGATGGGTACCCTCCTCGTAAATTCAGTACCAGCATCCGTTTTATTTGATACAGGTGCATCGCATTCATTCATGTCAGAAGGTTTTGCATGCTTGCACGACATTAAATGTGAGAACATGGATGCTTCACTATTAGTACACACCCCTGCGGGCCAATGTCGAACCTCCATGATTTGCAACGACGTCCCTGTAGAAATCGAAGGACTGGAATTCCTTGTCTCTCCCATCGTACTGAAGTCCTGTAGCATTGATCTCATTCTGGGAATGAATTGGTTAAAAGCGCATACTGCTTCTATAGTTTGCGCCACTAAGGTCGTCCATCTGCTACACCCTTCTGATGAAATAATAGCTTATCAGCTCATCTAGTTCAGAACGCCGAGGCACGACTTTATGCCTTGAATGCGTTGAACGCTGCACCACTCGAGGGCATTGAAAACATTCCCGTCGTTCGTGAATTCCAAGATGTCTTCCCAGAAGAACTTCCAGGGATTCCTCCTGCTAGAGCTGTCGAATTCATCATCGACTTGAAACCCGGCACTACCCCTATAGCTAAACGACCCTACAAGATGCCGCCGCATGAACTCATTGAGCTTAAGGAGGAAATCGACAAATCTCTTGTCAAAGGTTTCATTCGCCCAAGTTGCTCTCCTTGGGGAGCACCTTCTCTCTTTGTTAAGAAGAAGGATGGGACAAACCGATTAGTCCAAGACTACCGTCCTATAAACCAAGCTACCATTCAGAATAAATATCCTCTTCCTCGGATCAATGATCTTTATGATCAACTGGCTGGCTCATCAGTGTTCTCCAAACTCGACTTGAGGTTGGGTTACCACCAGATCCGTGTTCGTGAAGAGGACATCCCAAAAACCGCCTTCGTGACTCGGTATGGATCATACGAGTACACCGTCATGTCATTCGGCTTAACGAATGCTCCAGCCACCTTCTCTCGTCTGATGAATTATATATTCATGGATTACCTCGACAAGTTCGTCGTGGTTTATTTGGACGATATCCTTGTATTTTCCAAGAACAAGGAGGAACATGCTGAACATCTTCTTGTGCTAGAGAAGCTTCGAGAACATCAACTGTATGCTAAGTATTCCAAGTGTGAATTCTGGCTCCCCGAAGTAACCTATCTTGGGCATGTCATCTCCAAGGATGGTATTGCCGTCAACCCTGAACGAGTTCAGGCTATTACTCGATTGGACTCCTCCGAAGAATGTGAAGCAAGTCCGAAGTTTTCTCGGTCTCGCCAGCTATTGCCGTCGATTCGTCGAGAACTTCTCCAAGATTGCCAGGCCTCTGACTAATTTGTTGCATAAGGGTGTCAAGTTCGACTGGACAGACAAGTGTCAGGAAAGTTTCCAGGCGCTCAAAGACAAGTTGACTTCTGCCCCCGTGCTTGCACCACCTGATACTAAGAAGGACTTCGTCATTTACTGCGACGCTTCCCGCCAAGGATTAGGCTGTGTCCTAATGCAGGAGCGCAGAGTGATTGCTTATGCCTCTCGTCAACTGCGCCCTCACGAAGAAAACTACCCAGTTCACGACCTCGAGCTTGCTGCTGTCATTCATGCACTGAAGCAGTGGCGACATTACCTTCTCGGTAATCGTTGCGAGATCTTCACCGACCATCAAAGTCTGAAGTATCTGTTTACTCAGCCAGATTTGAACCTACGCCAGCAAAGATGGATGGAGACTGTTGCAGACTTTGACGTGGATATATCATATACCCCCGGCAAGGCTAATGTAATGGCTGATGCCTTGAGCCGCAAGTCTTACTGCAACCACCTCCAGGTCCATAAAGTTCAGCCCTCGCTTACCGAAGAATTTAGAAGGCTGAACCTCCATATTGTTCCTCCGGGATCACTCGCTCCCCCTCCCGAAGATTTTCCCCAAACGGAACCTCCATGTTGTTTCCAAGGGTTCTCTCAATACCCTGGTTGCGAAACCAGATCTTGTGGACACCATCAAATGGATACAGAAATGTGACGATGAAGTCCTCAAGATTAAGCGCGACCTCAAAAGGGGAAAGCCCTCATTCTTCACGATCGCCGACGATGGCGCCTTGTATTTCAAAGGCCGCTTAGTGGTACCATGTTCGAAGAAAAACCTGGATAAGACTAAAAGGGTTATGCAAGAAGCCCATGATACGCCTCTGTCCATCCATCCTGGTAGTACAAAGATGTACCAGGATATTCGTCAAAGATTCTGGTGGTCTAATATGAAGCAGGACATTGCTCGTTATGTTGCTGAGTGTGACGTTTGTCGCCGAATCAAAGCAGAGCACAAAGGCCTGCTGGGACTCTGCAACCTATCTCTATTCCTGAATGGAAATGGGACCATGTTGAGATGGACTTCGTCACTGGATTTCCCAAATCACAGAAAGGTAATGGTGCTATTCTTGTCGTCATTGACCGGCTTTCCAAAGTTGCCCATTTCCTGGCGGTCAAAGAGACAATCACTGCTAGTCAGCTTGCTACTCTCTACATGGCCAGAATTGTTTCACTTCACGGTATCCCATTGGTTATCAGTTCAGACCGTGGCAGCTTATTCACTTCAAGGTTTTGGGTGAGTTTCCAAGAAGCTATGGGGACTCATCTGTCGTTCAGTACTGCGTTCCATCCTCAGTCACAAGGACAGGTTGAACGTGTCAACCAAGTTCTCGAAGACATGCTTCGAGCTTGTGTAATCTCATTCAGCAAGAAATGGGAGGAATCTCTTCCATATGCCGAGTTCTCTTATAATAATAGCTATCAAGCTAGTCTGAAGATGTCCCCCTTCGAAGTGCTATATGGACGAAAGTGTCGAACCCCTCTGAACTGGTCAGAAACTGGGGAGCGTCCACTCTTCGGTCCGGATATTATCCAACAGGCCAAAGAACAAGTTCGCATTATTCGCGAGAATCTCAAGACTGCTCAGTCACGTCAGAAAAGTCAGTATGACCGTCATCACCAAGACATGGTCTATCAACCTGGCGAAAAGGCTTACCTTCGAGTTACACCAATGAAGGGTGCTCACCGCTTCGGGATCAAGGGCAAGCTAGCTCCTCGCTATATCGGTCCCTTCACTATTCTCGAAAGGCGTGGAAAGGTAGCATATCAATTGGAGCTTCCGCCGAACCTTTCTCAGGTTCACGATGTGTTCCATGTGTCACAACTCCGCCGTTGCTTCAAGGATCCAATCCGAGCGGTGGATCATGAAGTGCTCGAATTGCAACAGGACCTCTCTTATAAAGAGCATCCGGTCCGCATTCTTGACCAAGCTGAACGCCGCACACGTCAGAAGGCGATCAAATTCCTCAAGGTCCAGTGGTCGAATCACTCTGAAGACGAAGCCACTTGGGAACGCGAGGACCGCCTGCGCGATGAATACCCCACACTGTTTCTTTCTACCTCCTAAATCTCGGGACGAGATTTCTTGTAGTGGAGGAGTTTTGTAACGCCCGGGTAATCAAGCTACAGTAAAACTCTCCTAATGATGCCATGTCATCTGCGATTACTGTTACTAATCTCGGGTTAATTCGAAACCGCGTCAGATTCAAATTCAAATTAATGTCAAACGGCAAAGGTTTCAAAATATTGAACTAAAATGTTCGGAGTGTGCAGTTAAATGCCAGGGTAGTTATAGTAAAGCTAACACATTTTTATAAAATGCCTAGATGATTTAAAATGGTTTAAAACGTGATAGAAAATAAATAAAAAAGAAGAAGAGAGAAGCAAAAAAAAAACAAAAACAAAAGGGAAACGCACCCCCCACTGGGCCAGACGGCCCAGCCGGCCAGGCCACCAACTGGCCCAACTGGGCAAAGGCCCAGCCGGCCACCCCCCCATTCCCCATATCCCCCACGACCCAAACCCTAACCCCACCCCGTCACCCACTCGCCCCCTCCCCCCCAGTCGCTCTCCCCCTCCTCCCCGATCCAGTTCGGATCGAGGGGAACGCCCCCCCCCCCGACGACATCGCCCCGACACGCGTCGCCGTCCTCGGCGCCCCCCCCACCGGAGCACCAACCCCCCTCGCCGGCCTGCATCCTCCTCGCCGGACCGTCCCCATCTCTCCACCCCGAGCCCCATTGCCCCGATCCCTACACCCCTCGGTGAGCCCCGCCGCCGCGCTCGTCTCTGCCGCTCCCCTGCTACTCTGCCGCTGCCGCGCGACCTCGCCTACGCCGTGGCCACTGGCGCCGCCTCTCCTCTGCTCTCCCTCGACGCGCCGTCGCCCGTGTCGTTCGCCCGCTCCGGCCGCGCGTCCTACCGCCGCTGCTCACCCCACTCCGACCTTCCCCGAGTGCGCCCGCAGGCGCCGTCCCCCCCTCTCGTGCCTGCCTTTGCTGGCGCCGTCCGCTGTAGCCAACCGCGCCGCCCGATCGCCGGCCGCCTCCCGCTACAGGCTCGCCTCCTGCACCACCCGCTGCTGCTGCCCACGCGTGCACCTGCCACTGCCGTAGTGCTCCGCTGCCAGGCCCCGCCAACCGCGACCCCTGCCCTGGTCGGCGACCTCCTCCGTCCCGGCCGGCGTCCAGGGCCAGCCGGGCTGCGGCCATCCCTGGCCGGTGCCGTGCCCCGCCGTGGCAACCAACGCCCACACCCGCGTACCCCTAGGCGTGCGCCCGAATGGGGCGCGCCCATAACCCGTCGCCCGCACCTGCTAGGGCAGCGCCCGTTGAGGCCATGGCCCTATGACAGTGGCCCCCCATGCCCCAGAACGTTTAATAAAAAAAGATTAAAAAAGTAAATAATAATAATAATTAATTAATTAATTAATTAATTAAGTTAATTAATTATAATTAGATTAACCTAATACTAATTAACCTAATTAACTGTTAGTTAATTAAAACAGAGTATGACGATCGGGACCCACCTGTCAGGTTGACCAAGTCAACTGGTGACGTCATTTTGACGTCATGATGACGTCAGCAGACACTATTCTGGATAATGTTGATTAAATTAAATAAATAAATCCTAAAAATGATTTAAATCTTTTAAAATTAATATAAAATAAACCGTAGCTCGGATGGAAAAACTTTGTACATGAAAGTTGCTCAGAACGACGAGACGAATTTGAATACGCAGCCCGTTTATCCGCCACGCATCCCTAGCATAGCGAACCACGAAACTTTCCCCCTCTATTTCATGTCCGAAAACGCGAAACACCGGATACTCCCGGATGTTTTCCCCCCCTTCACCGGTATCACCTCATACGCGATAGGGCAACCCCTAGCACCGCTAACTTGTCATGTTCATGCATCTCTATGGCATCTGTTTGCTTAAATATTTATTGTTTCTCCCCCCTCTTCTCTCGCTAGACACCGAGACCGACGCCGCTGCTACCCAGTACGACTACGGAGTTGACGATCCCTCTCTCTTGCCAGAGCAACCAGGCAAGCCCCCCCTTTGATCACCAGATATCGCCTACTCTTCTCTATACTTCTTGCATTAGAGTAGGGTAGCATGTTACTGCTTCCCGTTAATCCTATACTGATGCATAGTCTGTCCTTCCTACTACTATTGTTACCTTTACCTGCAATCCTAATGCTTAGTATAAGATGCTAGTTTATCATCAGTGGCCCTACATCCTTGTCCGTCTGCCATGCTATACTATCGGGCCGTGATCACTCGGGAGTTGATCACGGGTATATACTATATACTTTATACATGATACATGTGGTGACTAAAGACGGGTCGGCTTGAGGAGCACCCGCGAGTGGATCTTTGAGGCGGAGCGACAGGGCAGGTTTTCCGACCACCTAGGAGAGAGGTGGGCCTGGCCCTGGTCGACGTTCGCGGATACTTAACACGCTTAACGAGATCTGGGATTTTGATCTGAGTCTGGCCAATTTGGTCTATACGCACTAACCATCTACGCGGGAGTAGTTATGGGTATCCCGGCGTCGTGGTATCAGCCGAAGCCTTCGTGACGTCAGCGACTGAGTGGCGCGCGCCGGATTGGACTGGAACGCCACTAGGCTAGGTCTGCTTTCGGCCGCGTACGCAACGTGCAGGTGTGCTAAGGGCGATGGGCCCAGACCCCTGTGCGCATAGGTTTAGACGGCGTGCTGACCTCTCTGTTGTGCTAGGTGGGGCTGCGACGTGTTGATCTTCTGAGCCCGGGCATGACAAGGAAGTGTGTCCGGCCAAATGGGATCGAGCGTGTTGGGGTATGTGGTGCACCCCTGCAGGGAAGTTAATCTATTCGAATAGCCGTGATCTTCGGTAACAGGACGACTTGGAGTTGTACCTTGACCTTATGACAACTAGAACCGGATACTTAATAAAACACCCCTTCCAAGTGCCAGATACAACCGGTGTCGCTCTCTCACAGGGCGACGAGAGGAGGATCATCGTTAGGGTTATGCTATGCGATGCTACTTGAAGGACTTCAGTCTACTCTCTCTACATGGCTGCAAGACAGAGGCTGCTAGAGACGTAGTCTTCGAAAGGACTAGCTATCCCCCTCTTATTCCGGCATTCTGCAGTTCAGTCCACATATGATAGCCTTATTCCAGTTGATACCAATGCATACATATGTAGTGTAGCTCCTTGCTTGCGAGTACTTTGGATGAGTACTCACGGTTGCTTTCTCCCTCTTTTCCCCCTATCCCTTCTACCTGGTTGTCGCAACCAGATGTTGGAGCCCAGGAGCCAGACGCCACCTTCGACGACGACTCCTACTACACCGGAGGTGCCTACTACTACGTGATGCCCGCTGACGACGACCAGGAGTAGTTAGGAGGATCCCAGGCAGGAGGCCTGCGCCTCTTTCGATCTGTATCCCAGTTTGTGCTAGCCTTCTTAAGGCAAACTTGTTTAACTTATGTCTGTACTCAGATATTGTTGCTTCCGCTGACTCGTCTATGATCGAGCTCTTGTATTCGAGCCCTCGAGGCCCCTGGCTTGTAATATGATGCTTGTATGACTTATTTTATTTGTAGAGTTGTGTTGTGATATCTTCCCGTGAGTCCCTGATCTTGATCGTACACGTTTGCGTGTATGATTAGTGTACCATTAAATCGGGGGCGTCACACCTCCCCTGTCGCCTTCCTGGTTATTTCTTATTTTCCTAAGTTTTGTAACATTCCAAAACCGAGAGAAAGTATTTTTGTGGATTTTTCGGAGTCCGTTTACTTACCATATCCTGTACCTCCTCCTTTTCACGATTCTGGAGTGTTCCGGAAGGTTTCTTTTATGTGTTCCTCCGGTGTCATGGTTTGAATAATATTCCTTTCAAAATTAATAGGCGTACCTGAGATATAGTGTTTAATTGTTTGCCCATTGACCACCTTCGGGTTAGTACCTTCGGCATTATTTATTTTGATAGCTCCAAAGCGATAAACCTCTTTGAGAATATATGGTCCTTCCCATTTGGAGAGAAGTTTTCCTGCAAATAATCTAAAAAGAGAGTTGTACTAAAGAACATATTCTCCAACTTTGAATTCTCGCTTTTGGATTCTTTTGTCATGCCATCTTTTAACTTTTTCTCTAAATAGTTTGGGATTTTCATAAGCTTGGGTTCTCCATTCATCTAGTGAGCTAATATCGAATAACCTCTTTTCACCGACAAATTTGAAATCATAGTTGAGTTCTTTAATTGCCCAATATGCTTTATGTTCTAACTCTAGAGGCAAATGACAAAGTTTTTCCATAAACCATTTTATAAGGAGACATACCCATAGAATTTTTATAAGCTGTGCTGTAGGCCCAAAGTGCATCATCCAATTTGTTAGACCAATTCTTTCGGGACCTATTGATGACCCACAAGTATAGAGGACCTATCATAGTCCTTTGGATAACTAAGAGTGTCGACCCCAACGAGGAGCAGAAGGAAATGACAAGTAGTTTTCAGCAAGGTATTCTCTGCAAGCACTGAAATTATCGGTAACAGATAGTTGTGTGATAAGATAGTTCGTAACGGGTAACAAATAACAAAAGTAAACAAGGTGCAGCAAGGTGGCCCAATCCTTTGTTAGCAAAGGACAAGCCTGGACAAACTCTTATATAAAGCAAAGCGCTCCCGAGGACACATGGGAATTGTTGTCAAGCTAGTTTTCATCATGCTCATATGATCCGCGTTCGTTACTTTGATAATTTGATATGTGGGTGGACCAGTGCTTGAGTGTTGCCCTTCCTCGGAAAAGCCTCCCACTTATGATTAACCCCTCTCGCAAGCATCTGCAACTACGAAAGAAGTATTAATGTAAACCTAACCATAGCATGAAACATATGGATCCAAATCAACCCCTTACGAAGCAACGCATAAACTAGGGTTTATGCTTTTGTCACTCTAGCAACCCATCATCTACTTATTACTTCCCAACGCCTTCCCCTAGGCCAAAATAATGGTGAACTGTCATGTAGTCGACGTTCAGATAACACCACTAGAGGAGAGACAACATACATCTCATCAAAATATCGAACGAATACCAAATTCACATGATTACTTATAACAAGACTTCTCCCATGTCCTCAGGAACAAACGTAACTACTCACAAAACATATTTATGATCAAGATCAGAGTAGTATTAATTATCATTAAGGATCTGAAAATATAATCTTCCACTGAATAAACCAACTAGCATCAACTACAAGGAGTAATCAACACAATAGCAACCCACAAGTACCAATCTGAGGTTTTGGGACCAAGACCGAATACAAGAGATGAACTAGGGTTTGAGAGGAGATGGTGTTGGTGAAGATGTTGAAGGAGATTGGCCCCCTCTTGATGAGAGGATCGATGGTGATGATTTCCCCCTCCCGGAGGGATGTTTCCCCGACAGAACAGCCCCCGGCAGAACAGCTCCGCCGGAGCCCTAGATTGGTTCTGCCTCGAGACGGCGACGCTTCCTCCTGAAAGCTTTCCTCTGATTTTTTCTAGGTCAAAACACACAATATAGCCAAAGATGGGCACCGGAGGCCTGCTAGGGGGCCCACAAGGTCGGGGGGCGTGTCCAGGGGGTAGGGCGCGCCCTCCACCCTTGTGGCTGGCTGGTGGCCCCCTTTGGTACTTTCTTCGCCCAATATTTTTTATATATTCCAAAAACATGCTTCATGAAGTTTCAGGACTTTTGGAGTTGTGCAGAATAGGTCTCTAATATTTGCTCCTTTTCCAGTCCAGAATTGCTAAGTTTATCACCTATTGACGGTTTTTTGTAATATTAATTTTATTTCTTTATTGCTAAGTTTATCTTGACCACTGGATTGACGGTGATAGGGTGATGCAATTTTATGGTTGACATCATATTTAGCAAGCATTTCACGGAAAGCACCGTGAATAAAGTGTGAACCACCATCAGTCATTAAATATCTAGGGACTCCAAGCCTTGGGAAAATAACTTCTTTAAGCATTTTAATTGAAGTGTTATGATCAGCCCTACTAGTTGGAATAGCTTCTACCCACTTAGTAACATAATCAATAGCAACCAAAATATGAGTATACCCATTAGAGGAAGGAAAAGGTCCCATATAATCAAAACCCCAAACATCAAATGGTTCACCAGCCAGTGAATAATTCATAGGCATTTCCTGACGCTTACCAATATTACCAATTCTTTGACATTCATCACAAGATGAAACAAACTCATGGGCATCCTTGAAGAGAGCGGGCCAATAAAAACCATATTGCAATACCTTGTGAGCAGTTCTATCTCCCGCATGATGTCCTCCATAAGCTTTGGAATGACATTTCTGTAGGATTTGTTCCTGTTCATGCTCAGGTACACAATGTCTAATAATACAATCTACTCCTTCTTTATAAAGATGTGGGTCATCTCAAGAGTAATGTCTTAAATCATTGACGAATTTTTTCTTTTGTTAGTATGTGAAACTAGGTGGTATGTATTTAGCAACACTCTAATTAGCATAGTCAGCATACCAAGGAGTGTTATGAGAAACATTTATTGCAGCCAGTTTTTCATCAGGAAAACTATCATCAATAGGTATTAGGTTATCAAGAATATTTTCTAACCTAGACAAGGTATGAGCTACGGGGTTCTCTGCTCCCTTTCTATCAGTAATATGTAAGTCAAATTCTTGTAACAAGAGAACCCACCTAATGAGTCTGGTTTTAGCATCTTTCTTTTCCATAAGATATTTTATAGCAGCATGATCAGGGTGAACATTTACTTTGGAATCAACAATATAAGACCTGAATTTATCACAACCAAACACAACTGCTAAAAATTCTTTTTTAGTAGTAGCATAATTCCTTTGGGTGCTGTCTAGGGTTTTACTAGCATAATGTATAACATTTAATTTCTTATCAACTCTTTGTCTTAGAACAACACCAACAACATAATCACTAGCATCACACATAATTTCAAAGGCAAGTTCCAATCATGTGGTTGAATAATAGGTGCAAAAGTTAAGGCTTTCTTAAGTGTTTGAAAGGCTTCTGCATAATCATCATAAAAAACAAATGGAACATCCTTCTGTAGAAGATTTGTAAGAGGCCTAAAATTTTTAGAGAAGTCTTTAATAAACCTCGTATAGAAACCAGCATGACCAAGAAACTATGAATAGCTTTAATATCTTTAGGACATGGCATTTCCTCAATTGCATCAACTTTACCTTTATCCACCTCAATACCTCATTCAGAAACTTTATGCCCCAAGACAATACCTTCATTAACCATAAAGTGGCACTCCTCCCGATTCAAGACAAGATTAGTTTGCTCACATCTCTGCAAAACTCGATCAAGGTTGCTTAAGCAATCATCAAAAGAAGTTCCATCAACAGAAAAATCATCCATGAAAACCTCAACAATTTTTTCACAAAAATTAGAGAATATAGCACTCATGCATCTTTGAAAAGGTGGCATGTGCATTGCATAAACCGAAAGGCATATGTCTATAAGAATAAGTTCGAAAAGGACAAGTAAAGGTAGTTTTCTCTTGATCAGGTTGTGAAACAGGTATTTGAGAAAAACCAAAATATTCATCCAGAAAACAAAAGTATGTGTGCTTAGATAATATTTCAAGCATTTGATCAATAAAAGGCAAAGGGTAATGATCTTTCCTAGTAGCTTTGTTTAATTTTCTGAAATCAATTACCATTCTATAGCCAGTAACAATTTTGTGTGGAATAAGTTCATTTTTATCATTGGGAACAATAGTAATACCTCCCTTCTTACGAACACAATGAGCGGGACTTACCCATCTATCAGCTATGGGATAGATTATACCTGCTTCCAGAAGTTTTAGTATTTCAGTTCTTACCACTTCTTTTATTTTAGGATTCAAACATCGTTGATGATCAACGACGGTTTTAGCATCAGGTTCCATATTAATCTTGTGCTGACAGAGAGTGGGACTAATGCCCTTAAGATCATCAAGAGTATATCCAATAGCAGCACGGTGCTTCTTCAGAATTTTCAATAATGTTTCTTCTTCATGTTCTGAAAAGTTAGCACTAATAATAACAAGATATATCTTTTCCTTATCCAGATAAGCATATTTCAAAGTGTCGGGCAACTGTTTTAATTCAAACACAAGATCACCTTTAGGTAGAGGAGGACCTCCTAGAGTTTCAATAGGCAAATTGTCTTTTAGCAGGGGTCGTTGTTCAAAGAAAATTTTATCTATAACATTTCTTTCATGCATATGCATATCATTTCCATGGTATACCAAATATTGTTCTGGTGTATCAGCAGGAGGCACGGCAATAGAAGCAAGACCAATTTTTCATCCTTACTATGTATTTATTTATCACGAGGTTGTCTACTAAACTTAGAGGAATTAAATTCATGAGACTCATCACCAAAGTTAACACTGACAGTTTGTTTATGACAATCTATAGTAGCATTGACAGTGTTCAAGAAAGGTCTATCGAAGATAATTGGGACAAAAGTCATCTTGTGGGGAACCAAGAACCACAAAATCAGTAGGATATTTTATTTTCCCACGCAGAACTTCAACATCTCTAACAATCCCAAGTGGTGTGATAGTGTCTCTATTAGCAAGTTTAATAGTAACAGCTATGTCTTCTTTCAGCGGGTGCTATGTCATTCATAATTTCTTGGTTTAAGGTAAAAGGAATAGCACTCACGCTGGCACCTAAGTCACATGAACCATGATAACAATGATCTCCTATTTTAACTGAGACAACATGCATGCCAACAACAGGTCTATGTTTATCCTTTTCATCGGGTTTGGCAATTCTAGCAGCAGCATCACAGAAGTAAATAACATGCCCATCGATATTTTCTACCAAGAGATCTTTAACCATAGCAACAATAGGTTCTAATTTAATCTGTTCAGTAGGTTTGGGTGCTCTAATATTACTTTTGTGAACCACAGTTGAAACCTTAGCATGTTCATTTATCCTAACATGGAAAGGTGATTTTTCAATATAAGCGGTAGGCACAACTGGATCAACATTGTAGATAATAGTTTCATCTTTAACTATGATCGGTTCTTTAATTTCTTCTTTAATAGGGGGATGATATTTAAACCACTTCTCCTTAGGGAGATCAACATGAGTAGCAAATGATTCACAAAAAGAGGCTACTATCTCAGAGTCAAGTCCATATTTAGTGCTAAACTTGTGAAAGGCATTGATGAACCCACAAGTATAGGGGATCTATCGTAGTCCTTTCGATAAGTAAGAGTGTCGAACCCAAACGAGGAGCAGAAGGAAATGATAAGCGTTTCCAGCAAGGTATTCTCTGCAAGTACTGAAATAAGTGGTAACAGATAGTTTTGTGATAGATAATTTGTAACGAGCAACAAGTAACAAAAGTAAATAAGTGCAGCAAGGTGGCCCAATCCTTTTTGTAGCAAAGGACAAGCCTGGACAAACTCTTATATGATGTAAAGCGCTCCCGGGGACACATGGGAATATCGTCAAGCTAGTTTTCATCATGCTCATATGATTCGCGGGTACTTTGATAATTTGGTATGTGGGTGGACCGGTGCTTGGTGCTGCCCTTACTTGGACAACCATCCCACTTATGATTAACCTCTATTGCAAGCATCCGCAAATACAACAAAAGTATTAAGGTAAACCTAACCATAGCATGAAACATATGGATCCAAATCAGCCCCTTACGAAGCAACGCATAAACTAGGGTTTAAGCTTCTGTCACTCTAGCAACCCATCATCTACTTATTACTTCCCAATGCCTTCCTCTAGGCCCAAACAATGGTGAAGTGTCATGTAGTGACGTTCACATAACACCACTAGAGGAGAGACAACATACATCTCATCAAAATATCGAACGAATACCAAATTCACATGACTACTAATAGCAAGACTTCTCCCATGTCCTCAGGAACAAAAGTAACTACTCACAAAGCATAAACATGTTCATAATCAGAGGGGTATTAATGTGCATATAGGATCTGAACATATGATCTTCCACCAATTAAACCAACTAGCATCAACTACAAGGAGTAATTAACACTACTAGCAACCTACTAGCACCAATCCCGGACTTGGAGACAAGAATTGGATACAAGAGATGAACTAGGGTTTTGAGATGAGATGGTGCTGATGAAGATGTTGATGGAGATTGCCCTCTCCTGATGAGAGGAGCGTTGGATGACGATGATGGCGATGATTTCCCCTCCGGGAGGGAAGTTTCCCCAGGCAGAACAGCCCCGCTAGAACCCTAGATTGGCTCCGCCAAGGTTCTGCCTCGTGGCGGCGGAGTTTCATCCGAGAAGATGGCTTATGATTTTCTTTCCCATCGAAAGAGTCCATATAGCGAGAAGATGGGTCACCGAGGGCACCAGGGGGCCCACGAGGTAGGGGCGCCCAGGGGGTAGGCGCGCCCCCCCTCTGGGCAGGGTGTGCCCCCTGGTGAAGTTCTTGTCTCAATGTTTTTTTATATATTTGGAAAACATCATCCGTGAAGTTTCAGGACTTTGGAGCTGTGCAGAATAGGTCTCTAATATTTGCTCCTTTTCCAGCAGAATCCAGCTGCCGCATTCCCTCTTTATGTAAACCTTGTAAAATAAGAGAGAATAGGCATAAGTATTGTGACATAATGTGTAATAACAGCCCATAATGCAATAAGTATTGATATAAAAGCCATGATGCAAATGCGATATCAAACCCCCAAGCTTAGACCTCGCTTGTCCTAAAGCGAAAAGCCGAAAATCGAAAATATGCCCACATTTTAGAGTTGAAGGTGTCGATAAAAATAAAATACGGACATGAGGGCAATCATGATCATTCCTTAGAGCAAACTTATATAATTCTTTTCATATGATATCTTATGCTAGAGTAATAATTCAATCACAATATGAAGTATGAATCATAAGCTTCATTGAAAACTAACAAACTATAATCTCAGTCATTGAAGCAATTGCAATTTATCATAACATAGGAAGGAGTCAATGTATAAGAGCTTTTCAGCAAGTCCACATACTCAACTATCATATAGTCTTTCACAATTGATGACACTCACGCAATACTTATGGGTATGGGGTTTTAATCAGACACAGAGAAAGATAGGGGCTTATAGTTTCGCCTCCCAATGTCTTACCTCAAGGGTAATGTCAACAGTAATAGTTCATGAAAAATCACATCCAATTAGCCATATATACCAAGATCTTTCCAACATATTGTGCTTGCCAAAGAATAAAATGTAAAAAGGAACGGTGAAGATCACCATGATTCTACTGAGTATAGGAGATAAAAGTAAAAGATAGGCCCTTCACAGAGGGAAGCAGAGATTTTCATGCGCTTTTATGGTTGGATGCACAAAATCCTAATGTGAAAGAACGTCACTTTATATTGCCACTTGTGATATGGACCTTTATTATGCAGTCTGTCGCTTTTATTACTTCCATATCACACGATTGTATAAAGCTTATTTCTATCACACCAATCAATCATACATATTTAGAGAGCAATTTTTATTGCTTGCACCGATGACAACTTACTTGATGGATCTTACTCAACCCATAGGTAGGTATGGTGGACTCTCATGGCAAAACTGGTTTAAGGGTATCTGGAAGCACAAGTAGTATTTCTACTTGGTGCAGTGAATTTGGCTAGCATGAGGGGGAAAGGCAAGCTCAACATGTTGGAGGATCCAAGACAATATAATTTATCTCAGATGTAAGAAAACATAACCCATTACGTTGTCTTCCTTGTCCAATGTCAACTCTTTAGCATGTCATATTTTAATGAGTGCTCACAATCATAAAAGATGTCCAAGATAGTATATTTATATGTGAAGACCTCTCTTTCTTTATTACTTCCTATTAATTGCAACGATGACCAAAACTATGTTTGTCACTCTCAACAACTTTTATTCATCATACTCTTTCTATGTGAGCTCATTACTCTCCATAAGAGTCACATGATCTCTTTGTTTCTTTTTATTTCTTTCTCTTTTCTTTTATTCACTTGGGATCATGGCAAAAATAATCAAGCCCTTGACTCAACACTAATCTTTATTATATAGCTCACGGACTCGATTACATAGAAGAATAAAGCAAAACTCACAACTAGATCATACTAAAACTTTTATTCTACTAGATCAAGATATTACCAAAAGGATCGAACTAAGAAAAATCGGTAAAGATAAAAGTGATGGTGATACGATACCGGGGCACTCCCCCAAGCTTGGCAGTTGCCAAGGGAGTGCCCATACCAGATACTCAATTCTTCTTTGTTGGAGAAGGTGGAGTTGTTGATGATGGATAGTCGCACATCGAGCGTAGGAGGTCTTCTAGCTTGCGGATAATGCCCTTGAGTGCGATGATATGCTCCTTCAACAAAATATTTTCACGTGTGAGATACTTATTTTGTATACGAGCCAACTCAATCATCTTGAAAGCTTCGATTTCTGTTGGGGTAAGAAGATTGTGATCCAGTTGAAGGGTGTCTTCTGTTGCTGGAACTTGGTCCTCCATGGCCTTCTTGATCCCTTCATCCTTGTTGATCTCCATAGGTTCTTCTCTCTTCAGCTCTATCTTCATTAGCCAAGCATCATTGCCCTCATGGTTGGAGGAGGAGGGAGACGACATAGTGCCTGGCCTTGACAACCCTGACAGAAAACAGCTCGAAACAAAGACAGGAGATTTTTGCGTGATACGGGAGTCAAAACCCCCGGGAGGTTATATAATGAATTTTTACCGACCAAAATACGTGTCCTGTAAGAAAACGGAGTCCGGAGAGCACACGAGGTGCCCAGGGGGCGCGCCCAGGGGGTAGGGCGCGCCCTCCACCCTCGTGGAGCCCTCGTGTCCTTTCCGGACTGCTGCTTATTTTTCTATTTTTCTAAATATTCCAAAACGGAGAAATATTGCCTTAAAAACTGTTTTGGAGTCAGTTTACTTACCGTACCACATACCTATTCCTTTTGGAGTCTGAAACGTTCCGGAAAGTGTCCCTTATGTATTCCTCCGGGGTTACGGTTTCAATAACATTGGTTTCAACATTTATGGGATTACCTGAGATATAGTGTTTGATTCTTTGACCGTTCACCACCTTCGGATTTGTGCCTTCGAAGTTGTTGATTTTTATGGCACCGGAACGATAGACCTCCTCGATAACGTAAGGACCTTCCCATTTGGAGAGAAGTTTTCCTGCAAAAAATCTTAAACGAGAGTTGTATAGCAATACATAATCACCTACATTAAACTCACGCTTTTGTATTCTTTTGTCATGCCATCTTTTAACTTTTTCTTTAAACAACTTGGCATTTTCATAGGCTTGGGTTCTCCATTCATCAAGTGAGCTAATATCAAATAACCTCTTCTCACCGGCAAGTTTAAAATCATAATTAAGTTCTTTAATAGCCCAATAAGCCTTGTGTTCTAGTTCGAGAGGTAAGTGACATGCTTTTCCATAGACCATTTTATACGGAGACATACCCATAGGATTTTTATATGCAGTTCTATAGGCCCATAATGCATCATCAAGTTTCTTGGACCAATTCTTTCGGACCTATTAACAGTCTTTTGCAAAATTAATTTGAGTTCTCTATTACTCAATTCTACTTGACCACTAGACTGAGGGTGATAAGGAGATGCAATTCTATGATTAACATCATATTGTAGCAA